>NW_026068172.1:939292-1012073 GCF_014885135.2 Alexandromys fortis
TTACACACATCATTAGAAATGGGCTAGTCCAGGTGCGAGAATTAGCCTGTAAGGGCTAGAGTTCATGGGCCAAGCAGTTCTTAAATGAATACAGTTTGTGTGTTGTTATTTCGGGCATGAGCTAGCCAAGCGGCCGGGGTGTTGGGGATGCAGCCCCGCCGTCCTTGTTTCAACAGGTGTCACTCATTTGGCTTTGTTCCACCATCCGCAGTGCAGGCATCCTCTCCAGCACAGGCTTTCATAACCTCGCGAATGTGTTCAGTGAAGCTGTGGGTCAGTTGTCCATGCAGTGCCCTGACCTCCAGGCCAGGCTGCCCTGCTCATTAATGCTGCAGAGCCTATTCCATGGATGGCTGAGGAGAAGCCCTGACTGGTGAGCTCTGCTCTGGGGCTGACAGGAAGAGGCTCTCAGCCTTCTGCTTGCCGATCACCATGGAAGTACCAGAGTGCCCCTCTACCTTTGCTTCATTTTTTCTTCTTCTGGCCATTCCCTTTCACCCTCATTTACTTCATCCATTTTTCTGCCTTTATTAATTTTTAACTTTATGTCATAAGTAAGTCCTTCGTGCTTATTCTTTTCTATAAATAATGTGGGGGAGGTTGTTGTGGTGAGCTTTACCTGGTTTGGAGCATTCCTGTTTGTGATTTGCTTTCTGGGCTAGACAGCTACCAGGTTCTCTGCCACTCCAGGTGGATCTTTGTGAGTTCGAGACCAGCCTGGTCTACAAGAGCTAGTTCCAGGAATATATATATTACATATATATATGAGTTAATGGCATTTTGAGCTAAGGGTGAGTGGTTCTGGTTAACGGTGTAATGCTACACACAGTCTCCTGTCTTTTTCTATTTCTGTGATCTATGCAGAAGAACTTCTTTCCTCCTTCTCCACATCTAACTCCTTTTCAATCTTCCCCAAAACCAATCTCAGGACAGGACAGGCATTCATCTCTCTTCCATCCTTATCCCATTTCTGCTGAATCTGTTTTAATTGCTTAATTAACTTTGCCTTTGATTCTTTATTTAATAAGCACTAGATTTGCCTAGATCTCTCAAGTCTTTGCATAAATTTTCATGAAAACCAGGAAACCTTTTTGCCTTGAATGTTAACCCATCTTCCCCCATTAGCATCATATCCTCCTGTGTATGGCAATGTCTCACCAGTAGACTCTAGAAACTTAAACATACTATCTTCCCTTCTGTGGGAAACCAGACTGTATCCCTAGAACATGAGCAGGGAATGCTAAAAGTGCATGGGCTCAGATGCAGGCAGCACAGCACACACACCTTCTCTGCAGGCACTCTTCCTTGAAGTCTGTGCCACAGCCTACCTGAGAGGCTAAGCAGACTCGGCAGGAGGTGGCGTGACAGGGTTTCTCTGTAGCCTTGGCTGTCCTGGAACTCACTCTAGTCTAGGCTGTACTCGAACTCAAGAGATCTGCCTATCTCTGATTCCTGAGTGCTGGGATTACGGGTGTGCACCACCATTGCCTGGCTTTTATTATGATTATTAATAACACTGAAACAAATTAATGCTGACCACGTGCACTTGGGTACAGGGACAGCCACGGGGGCGGGGCTTACGGCAACCAATCAGCAGGCACATCGCCAAAGAAAAGTGACCCTCCCTCAGCGGTTACCAACACTCTAGGGTGGGGCCTTAGGATCCACTTCCCATCCATGCTGTAATTTTGACTGACTTGATCTTGCCTGGGTAACCACAGCCGACATGAGTTGTTGTGCGCAGCAGCCAGGCCGTGTTCAAAACACAGAACTTCACACTCTCCTCTGAAAGATTGCGGTCAAAGAGACCATAGGCACCAAAACGAGGGATGGAATAGGACTCGGCTTCTTTGGGAAGCGAGTGCAGAGTTGTTATTCTTAGCCCTATTATACTGTCCCGGCTGAAGAGAAATGCACAGTGCATACCGATCTGTCATGACTGCTTCTTTCTTACTGGACAAAGAACTGCTTTTTATATGTTACTGATTGAGCCTTTTCCCAAAAGAAATCCAAAGAACATGACAGCTGGTCAATAAATATTTGTTGGAGTGTGAAGGCAGCATTCTGCCAAAATTCTGCAAACATCCTCTGGTTCTCAAGGGACGTCTGGCAAGGGCGTTGTCCTGGCCTGGCATAGTTCAAGAAATCCTCATTTCCCCTTTTTATTTAACTGTATATTGTAGCACAATATTGAATACAGCTTCTCAATGTTGAATCGTTTCTTGATTGTCAGATCTTTCCCCCAGACTATTAAACATAACAAAATCAAACAATCAATATAAACATTACAGCACGGAGGAGCTTGCATTCTTACGTTGATTAAATGAATTTAACTTCCCCAATCCATCAGCAATACCCACCAATAATTTATATCTAGTCAGTCCATGCATTTGTATTGCAATGTAATATCCCAGACTGTAATTTCAATATTGCCTGAGCCATATACTAATATACATAACAATACGCCAGGCAGTGGTGGCGAATGCCTTTAATTCCAGCACTTGGGAGGCAGAGGCAGGTGAATCTCTGTGAGTTCGAGGACAGCCTGGTCTACAGAGCAAGTTCCAGGACAGTTAGGGCTACACAGTGAGACCCTGTCCAAAAGAGAAAAAAAAAGAAAAGAAATATACATATACTATACTAGCACATTAATTATATACTAATACACATAATATTTTCTAGCCTCATCCCAAGGGAACAAACTCTTTTTATGCCCAGATCACAGAGTTCCCCAAAAAGCAACTAGGAGACAGAGTACTGTATGTAAAAACAAAGAGCCTTTATTCTTACACAAGTTTGCAAACTCAAACTTTCCATGTGTCCAACGTATTGGAGTGATAGAGTAGCCCCAAAGCTCAGCTGGGGTGGTGTAATGTTTTGGATAATGTGCAGTTAGCAGTTACCCGAGGGACAGCAGTGGGCCATGAAGGTCAGCCAGGTCCCACCAATCGAGTCCTCTGTTGGCCCCAGGTAAGTGGGAGGCAGCAGGTGAGAGACCTGGGGGGGGGGTCAGCGGCAGGGCAGCCAGTCCCACCAGGAGCAGTGGCTGGTGAGAGACAGATACATCATGCAGAGAGGCAAGTTTATTTAGTGGGTTATGGAGGGGAAAGGAAAGGGGGGAAGGGGAGAAGGGGGAAGAAGAGAGAAAGGCACAGAGAGAGAAGGAGAGAGAGGAAAGAAAAGGGCGGGGAGAGAGAGAACATAGTTACCAGAAAGAAAAAGAGCACAGGCTGGAGGAGGTGGGATATCCACTTCCCTCAGCAGAAGGGGAGGGGTTGGGAGAGGACAGGGTCTCTCTCTCTCTCTCTCTCTCTCTCTCTCTCTCTCTCTCTCTCTCTCTCTCTCTCTCGCTTTGGAGCCTGTCCTGGAACCTCGAACTCAGAGAGAGCCACCTGCCTCTGCCTCCCAAGTGCTGGGATTAAAGGCAGGCACCACCACACCTGGCTAAATGTGTAGCCCAGGCTGGCCTTGAACTCCCTGATCCCCCCCCCCCTCCACCTCCTCCAGCAAATCCTACTGGCATGTGCCACCATAATTGGCTTTCTTTCATTTTGAATGATTCTCACTATGTGTTCATGGGAGTCTCCTTATACTTTAATAAAGGATGAAAATGTATACAATGGCTGTCTCTTGAAACAAAGTAATTCTTTGTAAAAAATTTCTACCACCATAGAACTAGGTACTGTGGTAACTCTGCCTATTACCACACAAGTTAACACCAAGCAGCTAGTAAATCTAGACAAGCAACTTAATTTGGTAAATAAGGTATATTTAATAATCAAGATTTTTAAATTTCTTTTTTTGAGGTAGATGTACTTTTTTATTCTTACATAAAGAATTAAAACATCGCTGAGTATGTGGTGCTGCAGGACATAGAACACTGTCCATTTATTGGAGTTGATAGCTATTTTGATTTGATAATTTTTTGTTTTTTGTTTTTGTTTATTGAGACAGGGTTTCTTTGTGGAGCCTTGGCTGTCCCGGCACTGTCTCTGCAGACCAGACTGACCTCGAACTCACAGAGATCCGCCTGCCTCTGCCTCCCAGGTGCTGGGATTAAAGGCGTGCGCCACCACTGCCCGGCTGATTTTTAAATTCTTAAGGTCTACTCAGGTTCTCAGTAATATTTGCCTAGCCCCGTCTTTGCTCACTTTTAAACTTGAGGAAAGTTCCTGCTTGCTAAAAGAAAAAGAGACCTGTTTATCTCTGGAAGAGGAACTTGTGACCCTTCTGTCACGCCCTCCCAAGCTACCTATTGTCAAGGTCAAGGCTGGCTTCCTCAAGCCCTGAGGACAAGCCACACCTCAGCTAGTTTTCCCACTGAATCTCAGTGCCACCAGAGTAAAAAAGGTATAATCTTTTTTCAATAAGCTACTCGGGAAGCCATATTTATTTACCCTCAGATCCTGTCAGTTGTTCGTTCCCCACCCCCACACATCTTTGGGACCTGAACCCCACAGAGCTGGTCTCTAGCACAGGGCCCTAAAGATGATTTTTCATTAGTTCCTCTAAGATAGCACCATGGCAAAGCAGCCTAGCCAATCAAGTTAAAGCTTTCATCCTGCTAAGAGAAGTCAACTGGACCTATGCCCCCTTAGCTTCTGGAGACCACTGTCTCCACTAACCTTCACAGGAAGTAGCCAGTGGGGAATGCATCGTACCATCTTCTGATCTGTTGTTAGGTTCTGGAATGAAAGCTTAATGACCTAAAAGACTCAGGTAGACTGTGAGGCTCTGGACAGAAAAACTGACCTGGCTGATGTCACCTGGGTATAAGGGTCTGTGCTGTCCCTTTAAGAGACAAGCCATGCCCACTCCCTCCTCCCCTCCACTGCAAGCTCATCTTCAGCTTCCAGCCTGAGTCCTTCCCTTCTCTCTCTCTCTCTCTCTCTCTCTCTCTCTCTCTCTCTCTCTCTCTCTCAGAGGCAGCTTCTGTCTCTCCCTACTCCCCACATCACCCCAACCCCCCTCTGCTTGTCTCTCTCTCTGCTCTTCCCCCTTCTCCCCTTCCCTTCCATAACCCACTAAATAAATATCCAACTTCACTCTGCATGACATGCCTATCCATGTCTGCATTTCTTTTTTTTTCAATTATTTATTTATTTATTTATTAAAGATTTCTGTCTCTTCCCCGCCTCTGCCTCCCACATCCCTCCCCCTCCCCCAATCAACTCCCCCTCTCTCAGCCTGAAGAGCAGTCAGGGTTCCCTGCCCTGTGGGGAGTCCAAGGACCTCCCACCTCCTTCCAGGTCTAGCTAGTAAGGTGAACATCCAAACAGTCTAGGCTCCCACAAAGCCAATATGTGCAGCAGGATCAAAACCCAGTGCCACTGTTCTTGAGGTCTCAGTAGTCCTCATTGTCCGCTATGTTCAGCGAGTCCGGTTTTATCCCATGCTTTTTCAGATCCAGTACAGCTAGCCTTGGTGAGTTCCTGATAGAACATTCCCATTGTCTCAGTGTGTGGGTGCACCCCTCACGGTCCTAAGTTCCTTGCTCGTGCACAAAGGGACCCAGCACACAGTGGTGTAACTACACCTCTGGGAGGGAGGGCAGGTTGGCTGAAACCTTGACTCCCTAGAGGCTCTGGCCAGGACACAAAAGTAGCGTTTCTCTTTGTCTTTTAATCAGGGCCTCTGAGAAAGCCTCAGATTGGCCTGGCCCCCAACAGGTTTCTCTTTGGATAGAAAGTTCCATAGCCTTAACCCAAACAGTTTCACTGTAGCCCTTGTTGGCCTTGAACTCCTAATCCTCCTGTCTCCCCAGTGCCGGGTGCTAAAAGCTGGAAAAGACTCCATTTCTGTGTTGGGCCCTTTTGGAACCTTGAACTACACTCCAGGAAAAGCTGAAGGCTGTAGGACCCTCTTTAGGGTAAGTATTAGCTAATGGAGAAACGTATACACAAGTTGCTGACTGCACCCTTTCCCCCACCCGTAGTCATACAGAGAATGTTGACCACCCAACTTCCTTATCGGCTGGGCAATATTTAAAGCAGCCTCTGCAGTTAGCACAGGGTCAGCAGATGTCTGGAGGACATAACCAGGACTGTTGCTATCCTCCTTCGATATTAATAGCCTATCAAGAACTAACAGCTGAGCTTTACCCAATCTTTAGCCAGTTATGATATAGGATACGTAATTTTGTATTTTGATACTGAAACTTGTGACTGTTTTATGGTTTTTGTCTTTATAAACCCTTTACAATAGTAAACGGGGTCCTTCTCCCTCCATCTGCTGTGTCTGTGAGACTGAGGACCCGTGCTAGCCCGTACTTAATAAACGAAACCTTGTTTTTGCATTTGGAAGTGTGGCTCCGTGGTGGTCTTCTTGAGGGTTCCTAGGACTCAGGCACAACAGTGCCAAGTTGTGTGTGCCATCACACCCAATTTTCCGTGTGGTTTTGGAGCCTGTCCTGGAACTAGCTCTTGTAGACCAGGCTGGTCTCGAACTCACAGAGATCCGCCTGCTTTTCTTGTGTCCTTTTTGGAGACAAGGTCTCCTGAGGACCAAGAGACCCCGGGCCAAGAAAGCTGGCCCATCCTCCACAGGCTTCTTATAAGAACAGTTTGCTCGTCTAGCTGAGCTGCAGGTGTCAAGAACGACTTGTTTTTTGTTCTTATTATTATCTGTGGAATATCTTTTTTTAAAAATATTTATTTATTTATTTATTTATTATGTATACAATATTCTGTCTGTGTGCATGTCTGCTGGCCAGAAGAGGGCACCAGACCTCTTTACAGATGGTTGTGAGCCACCATGTGGTTGCCGGGAATTGAACTCAGGACCTCTGGAAGAGCAGGCAGTGCTCTTAACCACTGAGCCATCTCTCCAGCCCTCTGTGGAATATCTTGTGGTATACCTGAGATATGTTCTGCAGGTGGTAAAGAACAGACGAACAGCCACTTCCTCTTTGACCTAGGGCACAGTAGCTTTTCCACCCTCTCTTACCCCAGACGTCCACTGTGAAACCAACGATAGCCCGCAACTCCAGCTGCTCCAGACTTTACCTTCAGTCTGGTGCACAGGCGCACCCAGATCCCAGCCAGCAGTGGAACGCCTCTGGACAGCAGCCAGGCCTGGGCAGGACTGCGCTGGATCGCACCGGTATCAGTATCGTACTGGTCCTGTCCATCAAGGAACAGGGACTCCCTGGAGCCAATCAGAATTGCGTATAAGCGGAGTCGTCCAATCGACAGCGGGCAACCGCCTTTCCGGTGCCGCCCTGTTCGGCTCGTGTCTGCCCGTGTCGGCTGCAGCGGGGTGCTTACGGTCGGTTGCGCCCAGCGGAGCGCACGGAGATTGGAAACGTGTATCGGCTGCAGCGCTGCGCACACGGTCGGTGGAGACGCCTAGGGGAGCGCACGGAGATTGGAAACGCGCCATGGTGAGTGTGGCGTGGAGACGATGGTGGGAGGCTGAGAGGCCGGGGACTCTGCAGTCGGCTACTCGGAAGTTCCCGGAACTGCGCGTTTGCAAACCGCTCTCCCGGAGTCCGCAGCCGAACCGCAGTGGAAAAAGGGACCGCCGTGTTTATGTGTGTTCAGGTGTTCAAGTGGAAAGGGGGACATAGGGCCCTCTCTGGGGCTGTTTCTAGAAATGTTCTTTTAGTGTTTTAAATTACACTTATTTGTAGGGGTGGGCCGGTAGGGAGGTCCGAGTCTGGTTCCGGCTTGCACCGTGTGGATCCTGGGGCTCGAACGCAAGTCCTCAGACTTGGCAGCAAACACCTTTTCAGCCGAACCATCGCGCAGGTCCCTTCTTTTTCTTTTCCCCTTATTGTTTTTTCCCTTATGTACATATTCACAATCCAGGTGAGACCATGTGCCTAGGGTGAGAGAAAGGGAACTCTCCCTGGGGTGGAGAGATGGCTCAGAGGTTCTGAGTTCAATTTCCGCAGGCAGTCACGTGGTGACTCAGCCATCTGTAATGGGATCGGATGCCCTCTTCTGGCGTGCAGACGGCACTCATACATTTTCCCTAATAGAAAAAATTACAACTTCTTGGAAAACTTTCCCATCATCTGTTGTATGCCCCCCCCCCCCATTGTATCACAAGCAAAAGGGGTGGGGGTTGAAGGTCACTGTTACCTCGCCTGGCCAGGACTATTTCCTTACCGGTGTAAGGACCCAGTGCCAACAACAACTACAAGAACTAGTTCCCAGCATGCTAGAGCTTCAGTGGAGCCGCAGAGGGACAAAGAGTCTCCATAATTTTGCGAATGGCCCAGTGTGGGTGCTGCGAACTGAACCCAGGTCCTCTGGAAAAGCAACAAGTGCTTATTACCACTGAACCATCTCTCCAGCCCCTTAAGATTGGCGGAGGGGGGGGGGCGGGGGTCCGCCTCTCACTCAGATCCTTCTGACTCCCGGGTGCCACGGATTAAAGGTGTGGCCACTACCATGATCTCAGAATCTGATCATTTTAGCCTCAAGGTTTTTGTTGAGACATTTCTCTGTGTGGCTTTGGAGCCTGTCCTAACACTCTCTGGCCTCGAACTCAGAGATCCACCTGCCTCAGCCTTCTGAGTGCTGGGATTAAAGGTGTGGGCCACCACCTCCCAGTCTTTAGCGAGGTCTCTGTCCCTTTCCCTGTCTCTCCTGCCTCCTTCCCTCCTTTTCTATGTCCTTCTCTCCCTCTTGGGAACTTCAGTTCTCAGGGAGTTACCAGGAAACTGATACCTGAATCCTAGAAAATTCCAGGCCTGCTTAGAACCCCCGGCCCAGCGCCGAGCTTGTCAGCAGGCAGTGTCTGGGGCTCAGGCTCTTGGCTAGACCGGAAGCTGGAAAGCACCTTCTCTGTCCTTACAGGGACTATAAAGGAGGGACCGTGTGGCCTCTGGCCAGGGTGGGTTGAAATTCAACCTGTTTGATTTTTCGGGATCCAGCTTTTTGTTGGGTCTAAAATGTCCCCATAATTGAGTAGCAAAAGTGCTGTTACCCTCTGAGGCGTCTCTACCACCCCATAATAAGAGACCCATACACACCTCTTTCCCTTCCTCGTCTGCTGAGTCTCTGTCCTCTCCTACTCCGTGGCTTCTTTATTTTGTTGTGATTGTGTGTATGTGTGTGAGCTTGTCTGTGTGTGTGCCAGAGTGCGGGTGCCTGCAGAGGACAGAGGTGCCAGTCTCCTGGAGCTGGCATTAGAGACAGTGTGAGCTACCCAATGCGGGTACTTGGATCCAGCTCATCTCTACAGCCCCTCGTGTCTTCCTTGGTATGTGGGTACCAGGCATGGAGGCCCAAGCATGCAGTCCCGACACCGAAGTAAAAGGAGAAGGCCAGACTCAGCTGTTGGCTTCTAGGTCAGCCTTAGCTACATGAGACCTCATCTTCAAAATATGCATTGACACATGGTGGCTCACAACTGTCAAAGTAAAAGGGGGAAAGCAGATTTATTCTTAATAAGCCAGGCATGGTGGTATGGGCCTGAATCCCCAGCATTTGGGAAACAGAAACCAGAGAATTAAGTTCAGGGGCAGCCTGGATTACAAAAGAATTTGGGCCCCCCAAACACAGTTATTCCTGGCCTGTGGTCTCCCTGCTAAGAAAGTAGAAGGAGAGGAGCGGGAGGTCAAGGCCCCAGCTGGAGCTACTGAGAAACTGAACAAAAAACAAACAAGGAGCCAGTTGGTGGTGGCGCACACCTCTAATTCACCAGGGAGGCAGAGGCAAGTGGATCTCTGAGTTTGAGGCTGGCCTGGTCTACAAGAACTAGTTCCAAACAGGCTCTAAAGCTACAGAGAAACCCTGTGTGTATGGGGGGGGGGGGTGCAAGCAAACAAATAAGGAGATAAAATGCTAAGTACAAGTAGGTTGAGACCTTATTGGAAGGAGTATAGGAATAGGAGAGGGGAGCACACACTGAGGTTAGACAGAGGAGGGTGTGTGCATGGTGTATATTCCCTGTACCAACAGAGGCCAGAAGAAGACATTGCACACCTCGGAACTGGAGTAACAGATGGTTATGTAGGTGCGAGGAACCAAACTCTTGAGTTCTCTGCAGGAGCAGCAAGTGCTTTTAAATACTGAACCATGCCTCCTTTTATGTATATGAATGTTTGCCTCTGTGTGTGTGTGTGTGTGTGTGTGTGTGTGTGTGTATGCACGCTCACCATGTACATGCCTGGAGTAACAGATGACTGAGCTACCATGTGGGTATAGGGACCAAACCCAGGTCTTCTGGGAACAAGTGCTCATAATGGCTGGACCATCTCTCCACCATCCCCGTCTATACCCCTTTTCACACTAATTTGTGCCTCTCCTTGTATCAGTTTTAATATATTGTTTCTTTCTTAGAATTGATTAATTACAGTCAAGTTGTTAAATATGTGGAACTGGTATTGTTCATGATACTCCTGTGTGGTCCCTTTTATTTAGATTTTTATCAGTGGGTACTCTTATCACAGGTATTGGTGGTTTCTAGATTGTCTTCTTTTTGTGCATTTTATTTGTGGGTGTGGGTGTGTGTGTGCGTGTGCACATGTGCCGTAGAGTGCATTGGAGGTCAGACATTCAGAAATCAGTACTCCTTCCACCATGTGTCTCCTGGATTGAACTCCGGCACCAGGCTTGGCTGCAAGTACTTCCTCTCGCCAACCTTCTCTTTTTCAGTTTGACAAGAGTTTTATCAAATCTCATCCACCTTCTCAAAGAATGGGCTTTTCCTTTTGTTGTTTTCTTGAGTTTAATTTCTCATGTTCTCTGGGCATGGTAGCACACACTTTAATCTCAGCACTGGGGAGGCAGAGGCAGGCAGATCTCAGTGAGTTCGAGACCAGCTTGGTCTACAAAGGGAGTGCCAGGACAGCCAGAGTGGAACTCTGTCCTGAAAAACCAAACAACAACAACGAAAAAACCCCGGTAACTTCTCATGTTCTTGGGATTGTCAGTTTCAAAGATGTGTGTGTGTGTGTGTGTGTGAGCCAGGTAGTGGTAGCACACGCTTTTAATCCCAGTACTCAGGGAGGCAGAGGTAGGCAGATCTCTGAGTTTGAGGCCAGCCTGGTGTACAGAGTGAGTTCCAGGAAAGCCAGAGATATACAAAGAAACCCTGTCTGGAAAAAAACAAAACAAAACAAAACAAAACAAAGTGTTACGTGCCTAGGAAGGCCAGAAGAGGGTGCTGGATCCCCTGGAGCTAGGATTACAGGTGACTGCTGGGCATCCCCTTGGTTAAGTGCCTCAGCAGTAAGTAGAGCCACTGCCACCACTCCCACCCCCATGTAACCCTGACACCACGTTAGAAACACACCTGTAAAGGTTTGCGGGGTTTATTTATTTGTTTGTTTGTTTATTTATTTATTTATTTTGGTTTTTCGAGACAGGGTTTCTCTGTGGCTTTGGAGCCTGTCCTGGAACTAGCTCTTGTAGACCAGGCTGGTCTCGAACTCACAGAGATCCGCCTGCCTCTGCCTCCCGAGTGCTGGGATTAAAGGCGCGCGCCACCACCGCCCGGCTGGTTTGCGGGTTTTGTGAACAGCTGACCGCATTAGCTTTGTTTGATGCCAGTATTCCTTGTTTCTCTCAAGATTTTGCAGTCTGCAGGTACTTTAGGTGTTCCACTCTTTCAGGTAGTGCTAGAAGTATATGCATTTTATTTTCCTTATTTTTTTAAGGGAAAAGGTTTATTTCAGCTGAGTTCCTATTTGCAGTTGATCATGGAGGACGTCACAGCTCCAGGAGCTGGAAGGAGCTGGCCATCTTCGAAATGATTGGCTTTTATTTATGTGCCTCTGGATGCTATGGGACGACAGGCTGTGCCACCAAAACCTGGCTTCTGTTTCTTCACCATCTCTGTTGATTGTTTGAGTTTTTGTTTTAAAATTGCGTGTGGGGGCGTTGCTTGTGTCTGTGTACCACATGAATATAGTGCACACAGATCAGAAGAGGGCGTCAGATCCCCTGGAACTGGACTTAGATTGATGTGAGCCACCATGTGCATCCTAGGGATTGAACAAAAAATGCTCCTGACCACCAAGCGCTTTGCTTTCTCTAGAGCCATCATCAATGATGCTGGGTTTTTTTTTTTTTTTTTTTTTTTTTTTTGGTTTTTGTTTTTTTTTCGAGACAGGGTTTCTCTGTAGCTTTGGTGCCTGTCCCGGACTAGCTCTTGTAGACCAGGCTGGCCTTGAACTCAACAGAGATCCAGAGATCGGCCTGCCTCTGCCTCCCAAGTGCTAGGATTAAAGGCGTGCACCACCACTGCCAGGCTAGAGCCATCATCAATGGTGATGCTGATTGTTGGTGTGGGGTACACATGCCATCAGACATGTGTACATAAAAGAATAACTTAGAGGAGTTGGTTCTCTCCAGGGCTCAGGCTCGGGTCACAGATTTGCCCAGCAAGAACTTGGGCCCATTGAACAGTCCGGCCAGGCCCCTGGTGTGATTCTCTTGTTATTTAAGTTGGTGGGATCCCTTCCCAAATCCAGATCCTAGATACCAGGAGAGGTCGAACCTTGTGAACTGGCTGCTCACAGACCATCTTGGAATGCTTATTCGCTCCTTCGGCACTGCAGACAGCAGCGCTGCATTTGGTCCAGTGCTGAGGAGATGGTAAGCCCCAGCTGGATGGCTCAGCAGGTGAAGGTGCTTGCTGCCAAGTCTTGTGACCTGAGACCCACTTGGTAGAAGGGCAGAACTGCTCCCAGTGGGTTGTCCTCTTGTAAGCACCCACGCTTACTCTGATACAGCAGCCAGGAAGACTGGGGCTGTGACAGTTTTGCTGAGAGCAATCAGACTTTTTATACCTTTATCAGAAAGAGAATATAGTGGCCATTGCCAGGATCAGTACAGTTGTAGTTGCCAGGATACAGTGATGTTTGCAGAGTTTATAGATTACACAAGATGAATGTCTAAGACAATTGTCCGGAAAGCTCCGGTGCTTCCCTGATTTCTAAGGGATCACACAGAGAAGCACAAGGCAGTCTGAGAGCTTCACTGCCTGAGGGAGGAACTGAGAGGCACAAGGTGCCCCAGGAGCCGTGGACTCTAACCTGGAAAACCTATGATGCATTCCTCAGAGCAGCTAGGACAGGCTACCTCCAGGCTTCCCTACAAGTCACCCTTTCTTGTTTTTTAATTTTAGGGTAAGCAGACATAGAGTAGCAAGTCAATCTCAAGGCTGTAATGCTTCCCAGATAACCAATATCAAACCTCCCAGAGACATTCCTTGGACTATAGTTTAGAAGTTTAATTAGAGACCAAAATTCTTTGCTAGGTTTTGTGCAGCAAATTTGGGCAAGAATGGCCTCATTGCTGCAGAATGTTTTTGGGTCTCGCCAAAGAACTCAGGGTCTTGGTCCTTTGGCCTCAGGGGTCACCAGGCATGCGTGCGCGCGCGCGCGCGCGCGCGCACACACACACACACACACACACACACACAGAGAAAGAGGCAAACATTCATATATATAAAAGGAGACATGGTTCAGTACTTAAAAACTCTTGCTGCTCCTGCAGAGAACTCAAGTTTGGTTCCTTGCACCTACATAACCATCTGTTACTCCAGTTCCAAGGTGTGCAATGTCTTCTTCTGGCCTCTGTCAGGACAGGGAATATATACCATGCACACACACTCTCATCTGTCTAGTGTGGGCTCTCCCCCAATTCCTTCTCTCTCTCTCTCTCTCTCTCTCTCTCTCTCTCTCTCTCTCTCTCGCTAACCTCAGTGTGGGGTCTCCCCCCAATTCCCAAACTCCTTCCAATAAGGAACTCAAGTTTCAGGGCTTCTGAAACCCTCACACTGACTTACATGCAGGGAAATACCAATGAACATTAAATAAAAATAAACTATATTTTTTAAAAAGAAAAGAAAATATTATGAGGAGTAGCCATGATACCTTATGCCCCCTCTTTATTTTTAAATAATGTTTAAGTTGTCTTAGTTCTTTCCACAAGATTGACGCAAGGGTTATGTGGAATACCTATGATGTGGGTTGTATCAAAAAGTTGGCAAAATTCCTGAAAAGATTTGGCAGTGTATACAGGAGAATTGTCAGTTTTCAATATTTATAAGGGCATAAATTTTTATTTTGGCAGAAAACAAAATATCCATATAATAAAAGCAAGAAGAAACAATGTGGGTTTTTTTTTTTAAGCTCTTTTTAAAGCAGTAGCAACAAGCCAGGTAGTGGTGGCACACGCCTTTAATCTTGGATCTCTGAGTTCAAGGCCAGCCTGATCTACCGAGAGAGTACCAGGACAGGCTCCAAAGCTACAGAGAAACCCTGAAAGAAAAGCAGTAAACAATAAACTTTTGACATAAAGTTGGACTGGACTGTTTATCGTTTCTTTCTTTTGTTGAATGATTGCCAGTAGTTGAGGTTCCACCAGCCCTCAAGGCCACAGCCAGAGGTGACCCTTCAGTGTGTGCAGGCCCAGTGTAAGGACAGAAGCAGACATGAGAAGGACGGATGGCCCTGTGGCATGCAGCGTCAGCATTCTCAGGCCAGCTGCTGGACAGTAACCATTCCTGCAAGATGGGAAACGAAGTCTTGCTCTGTCTCATCAGGGCCCGGGGTCTCTGTTTTTCTTCCAGAATCTGGTGACTAACACCATGCTCTGAGTACCATTTGTCCATAATCTTCAGGAGGATGTGTGAGCATCACAGTATGTCTTCTCCTGCTCATATCTCAGAAGTTGCAGGCGTGTTATTTGGTTGGTTTCTAAATTCTAAGATGTCAGTTTCTTTAACGTCTCTGAATAAGTCAGTCTTCTACAATACATATTTACCCCCAGTAAGACACACTTTATCGGGCTGGAGGGATGGCTCAGAGGTTAAGAACACCAACTGTTCTTCCTGAAGAGCTGGGCGGTGGTGGCACCCGCCTTTAATCCCAGCAGCTGGGAGGTAGAGGCAGGTGAATCTCAATTATTTCAAGGCCAGCTGGCTGGTCTACAAAGTGTGTGGGCTAAAGAGACAGTGTAAGGGAGCACCTGGTCCATTCTGAGTACACAGACCTGCTAAAGACCCTTAACGCTTAAATAAAGCAGGTGTAAATTTCCTGTCTTGTTAGGATCAGGCATTTCCCTCAGCTGGGAAGAGAAAGTCACCTCATGTTGTCTCCTGTCTGTCTCCTGGGCACAATGTATCAGAGACTTGCATCCTATGGAGGATGCGAACACACAACACACACACACACACACACACCAACAACAACTTTAGTGAGAGATGAAGTGAAGCAGGGAAGTTTTCTTCCTGAGGAACTGCACTTCATGGAGAGGGGTTAAGAGCAGAGGAAATTGGAGCTGTAGGTAGCGGAGCAAAATACCACACAGAGGAGGGAAAAACTCAGCAAGAGAGACACTAAACACTCCGTGTATCTTCGGGTTTCGACTTTTCTTAATCCCCGTTTTTTTTTTTTTCCTAATCACTTTCATTTTTAATTTTAACTGTCTTTTGTTTTTTGATATTTTTGAGGGTTTCTCTGTGGAGCTTTGGAGCCCATCCTGGAACTCCTCTGTAGACCAGGCTGGCCTTGAACCCACAGAGATCCTTCCTGTCTCTGCCTCTGGAGTGCTGTGGCTGGATTTAAAGGTGTGCACCACCTTGCCCAGCTACAAATAATTTTTGTTTGGAGTTATACACACTATTGTCTGCGCTTACAAATGAAAGGCTGCTCCTTCTGTTTATCTGTCCTAATTAGCTGTGATTGTCAACTTGACCAGCCTAGAGTCATCTGAGAGGGAGTCTCAGTTGAAGGATTGCCCACCAGACTGACGTGGTCTTCTCTGTGAAGAAAATTGTCTTGATTGTAGATTGATTAAAGTACAATGCAGCTCAGTGTCAGCAACAACATTGCCTGGACAGACGGTCCTGGGCTGTCTATTTAAAAAAAAAAACAAAACTAGCTGAGTAAGAGGCTTCACGTGAGCTGGCAGTGTTTCCCCATAGTTTCTGTCCTCAATTCCCACTTGAATCTGTGCCCTGGCTACCCTCGATGATGGACTATAACCCGGAAGTATAAGCCAAGTAAACTCTTATCTCAGTTAACTTTTCTGTTGCTGTGAAGGGACACTATGACCAAGGCAACTTAGAAAAGAAAACATTTAATTAAGAGCTTGCTTACAGTTTCATAGGATGAGTCCTTGATCATTATTGCAGGGAACATGGTGGCAGGCAGGCAGACATAGTACTGGAGTTGTAGATAAGAGCTTATATCTGACCCACAAACAGGAAGCAGAGCACATTGGGAATGGCATGCATGGGCTTTAAAAGCCCACCCCCAGTGACACCTCCAAATCCTTTCTTAAAAAGTTCCACCGACTGGGAACCAAGCATTGAAATATGTGAACCAGTGGAGGCGTTCTCATTCAAACCATCACACTTTCTTTCTTCACCTAAGCTTCTTTTGGTCAGAGTGTTTCATCACAGCAACAGAAATCACACTAGAACACTATTTGTTGCATGAAATTACAGTTGCAGTGTAGGAAGACGTGTAGATGAGAGTTCTCATTACCAAGTCCTGGAACTGACTGAAGCATTATCCTCTCAGCCTGGTATCAATGAACAATAAATACCAGCAGCTGCTGGTATCCTTATTTGTGGTAATGTATTCCCATATGTTTCAGGATTCGATAACCTTTGAGGATGTGGCTGTGTACTTTACCCAGGAAGAGTGGGCCTTGCTGGACATTTTCCAGAAGAATCTCTACAGAGATGTGATGCAGGAAACCTACAGGAACCTGACTTCTCTAGGTGAGCATGGCATTGCTGAGTGCTGGGTGCACATGCTCAGTCAGGCTTGGGCTCATGCCCTAAGTAAGCATCTAATAATCACTTTATACTTTTTTTTTAAATTATTCTGTGTCTGTATTTTAGGAACAGAATGGGAACAGTGGGATTTGGACACTTACTACAGAAGTCTGAAGAGAAACCTGAGGTATTGGACACCCACAAATAGCTGTGGATCATTGGATAGCACAAATTCAAACTATTTATTCTAAAAGCAATCTTCGTACGCTCTGAAAATGAATACCTTTATGTGCTGTGGATATCTGAGGTTGGCAAAACAGTTTATGTAAAAGCAGTGTTAAGACCTTCCAGCTGGGGCCAGAGCGTTCAGACATGTGAGCCTGAGGAGGCCGTTCTCATTCAGTGACCACGTGCACATCATTCGAAACAAACAACTAAGGGGGCCGGAGAGAGAGCTTGGGTTAAGAGCACCAGCTGTTTTTCTAGAGGACTCGGGTTCAATTCCCAACACCCACATGACAGCTTAAAACTGTCTGTAACTCCAGTTCCAGGGGATCTGATACCTTCTGCAATGTACATAAAGTTAAGTAAATTATTAAAATATATAAAACATAAAAGAACTTTTAAAAAGTAATAACAAAATCTTTAAAAATAACAAGGAGCTTTGGTCCAGCCAGCTTTCAGACCTTGAATCCACTTACGTGGAGGCTGGGGTCAGATGGGCAGTGTGCAGCACATGGAAACTGACTCTGCAGGAGGTGTCTGTAGGCAGCAGTCTCGGGGGTGGGGAAGCTGCCTTGCTAGTCTTTGCACACACCGGCCAGGCGTCTGTAATACTTGAACACACTGTCAGTGTTAGCACGCAGCCTGGAGGAAGGCTTTACCACGCTGTGCCCGTGTCAGCAATGTGCATTCATTCGGGGTTTTGTCTCTTTACACATTTACTCCAGGACTTCCTTGTCTGCCCACAGTGTGGGGCATAAATGCCTAACATACCTTGTGAATGTTCCCAGTATAAATCTTATATCTACTAATAAGTATAAAATTGTTAATAAGCAAACTCTTAAGATTATATTTCTTAATTCTTACAGAATCCAGATGGTAAAGAGAGACCGTGAACTTAGAGACAGTGACCAAGGCAGAGAAACCCCAGCTCAAGATCCAGTCGGTATCACAAGCAAGAAAATGCCTGGACCAAAGCTTCCTGAATGTCAGTCATCCCTAAAGAGACCTGCTGCATTCAACCCTCAAAACAAACCATGTGACTATCAGACATATGTAAAGAAATACTGTGAGTGTAGAGCATGTGGTAAAGTCTTTACCTGTCCCAGCTCCCTTAAAAATCATAAAAAGGTCCACAGCAGAGAGAAACCTTACAGATGTCTGCATTGTGAGAGAACCTTTAGTTATCACTTCTGTGCAGAAAGGCATATGCTGACTCATAGTGCAGACAGGCATAAATGCAAGCTGTGCGGGGAAATATTTCCTAATGCCGATACCCTTCGGAGTCATAGAAAAATTCACTCTGGAGAGATGCCTGAATGTGAGGATTGTGGGAGAATGTTCTGGACTTCCAGTTCCCTCGAGTTGCATAAAAGGCTTCATACAACAGAAAAACTTTATGAATGTAAATACTGCAGGAAAACCTTCAAGAATTATTGTTCCTTTAGACTCCACGAAAGGATTCACACTGGGGAGAAACCTTATGAATGTAAGCAGTGTGGGAAAACCTTCAGACATTCCAGCCATGTTAAAGCACATAAGAGAACTCACACTGGAGAGAAGCCCTATGAATGTAAGCAGTGTGGGAAGACCTTCACTTCTGGGCATTGTGCAAGAAGACATTTAGGGACTCACAGTGGAGCCTGGCCTTACAAGTGTGAGGTGTGTGGGAAAGCTTATCCGTATGTCTATTCCCTTCGGAATCATGAAAAAAGCCATGCCGAAGAGAAACTTTATGAATGTACGCAGTGTGGGAAAACCTTTAAATATCGTGCTTCCTTACGAAACCATTTGACCACTCACACGGGGGAGAAGCCGTATGAATGTAAGGAGTGTGGGAAAACCTTCAGCTGTGCCAGTTACCTTCAGAATCACAAGAGAACACACGGGCAGCCCTACAAATGTGAAGAGTGTGGTAAGGCGTTCTCATACTCCAAGAGTCTTCGAAAACACATGAATGTACACAGTCGATTGGCGGGAAGCTTTAAGTGAGTTAGAGGTCGAGTATAAGAAGAAGAAGAACTCCACACGCTCAAGCTCATGTTCAAAATGAGCCTGTGAGCGCAGTGAGTCTGCATTGGTTTCGGTGAGATGGGCCACAGCTTGTGCCAAAGCCTATGAGTTGAAAGCGTGTTGGGAAGCTTTTGAGCACTGAGGACTTAACTGGAGATGGATACTGACCTGGGAAAGCTTTTTGCTCATTCTTGATGGATACATGGGATGACAGTGGAGAGAAAGTCTATCACTGTTAGCAGTATGGGGACCATTTTACCCTGAATTTCAGTGTGGGGAAGTCTCACTAGGCTCCACCACAGACCCAGACTGTACACGGAGGAACACTTGGACTCCTGCAATGTTAACATGTTCAAGCCCCCAAATCTCATCAACCTAAGAAGTATAAAACCCGCTGGTACACTCGGGAGGCAGAGGCAGGCGGATCTCTGTGAGTTTGAGACCAGCCTGGTCTACAAGAGCTAGTTCCAGGACAGGCTCCAAAACCATAGAGAAACCCTGTCTCGAAAAACCAAAAAAAAAAAAAAAAAAAAAAAAACCCGCTGGTGTCCGTATACTGTGGATTTCTGATTCTTAGTCATAATTCTGTTGCTGCTTTTTGTTTAGTTATACATAATTTTTAAGTGCTTTACTTTGGTAATTATTGGACCAGTAAAATCTGATTTTGTTAATGTCCAGATTTTTGCCATAGTCCTCGACTGTTCAGGTGTGGCTGTACTTGGTCATTTGTTTTCTAATAAAAATGTCTTTTTCCAGCACAAAATTTACTCGGTCCTCTGTGCTAAAATAGTGCCGCTTTTATGCTTGTCATGTCGTGGGAGGGAGGTGTGTGCACATGTGTCAGCTGCCTGTGGAGCCCAGAAGAGAGCACTGGATCCCCTCGAGCTGATCTTAGGGGACAGAGAAGCTGAGTCCTCTCTCCAGCCCCGCATGTTTCTGGGGAATGTTCTCATGGCGCTGTAATGGTGTCTCGGAGAAGCAGCCCCGGCTCCCACACTGCCACTGCGGATCTGTTTGTTCGTGGATGTTGCTTTGACAATTGGGAGCCATTCAGGGGCTTAGTGTCCTGGACTCAGAACCCCAGCACTGCAAACGAGTTGGTGCTGTGTGAGTCAGATGGATTTTCTGAGTGGAATCACGTAGGGTGGGCATCCCTGAACTAGCCGTTCTGGAATCCTTGGCTGCTTCCCTCGTACTTTGCTGGCAACTTAACTTGCACGAGCTGTGGCGACAGTGTGAGGAAGGGGCTGTCAATCTGGGGTGTCAGAGTGCTGGTAAACAGGAGCATGCTGCCACAGCCAGCACCGTCTTCCAGTGTGTGTGTGTGTGTGTGTGTGTGTCCAAGTTGCAGGACCCCCAGGAATCCGACTAGTCATCAGTGATATTACTGGCTGATCCATCTCACCCTATTTTCTTAATGTAGGAAATTTTAGTTATCTTAAGAATTGCAATCTTACCACAGTGAGATCTTACTGAAAGTTAGACTTCTCCAGCTGTCCGCTCCCAGAGTACACCATGTGTTCTCAAAGAAGGTGTCAAAAAATGGAGGGAGCTGTAGAGATGACACGTGGTGGCTTGTGTGCGCACTCACGTGTGCCCAGGGTTTCCTAGAGTGGGCGTCCAGTCTGCTGCAGCTGGAATTAAAGGCATTGTTAGACATCCAGAATGGATACAAGGAACTAAATTCAGATCTTATGCAAGGGTATAAAGCATTTTGTCTTGTTTCGAGATTTATTTTTTATTATGTACACAGCGTTCTGTCTGCATGTATGCCTGCAGGCCAGAAGAGGGCACCCAATCTCATTACAGATGGTTGTGAGCCACTGTGCGGTTGCTGGGAATTGAACTCTGAAAGAGCAACCAGGACTCTTCACCTCCAAACCGTCTCTTCAGCCCCCATGAAGAGCTCCTGACTGCTGAGCTGTCTTTGTCTTCAGCCTCAGACACTATTTCCAGTGTTAATCTCGTGATGTCCTTACATGCCACCACAGTCAAATCATCAAGCGTGCACAATGCAGGGACTTGGGGCTTGCAATATAGAGTCAGAAAACACTTTCTTAAAACCTAGAGCTAGTTTTTTATTAAAAAAAAAAGATGGATGTAGAAACAATACAACTTTAGTGGGATGGAGAAAGCTCAGTAAGATACTTGCCATGCAAATGTAAGGACCTGAGTTCATTTTTAGAATTAACATAAAAAGCTAGGTGTGACAGTCCACAGACATACATGCAAGCAAAACACCCACACACATAAAGATTTAAAAGCTGAGTATAGTGTTGCACACTTGTGATCCCTGCCCTGAGGAGGCTGGCTCAGATTTACAGAATTTTCTATATATTACCAAAGGACTTTATATCCATGCTCACTGCTGCTCTGTTCACGAAGGCTCAGAAATGGAACCAAAGGCCAGCAGCTGCAGAGTGGAAGTGGGGACTATGTACACAGTGGGACATTAATTGGTTGTAAAGAAAACTAAAGGGCGGTGGTGACGCAGGCCTTTAATCCCAGCACTCTGGGAGGCAGAGACAGGCGGATCTCTGTGAGTTCGAGGCCAGTCTGTTCTACAAGAGTTAGTTCCAAGACAGGAACCAAAAAGCTATGGAGAAATCCTGTCTCGAAAAATCAAAAAAAAAAAACAAAACAAAATAACAAAAAACAAACCGGGCGGTGGTGGCGCACGCCTTTAATCCCAGCATTCGGGAGGCAGAGGCAGGAGGATCTCTGTGAGTTCGAGACTAGCCTGGTCTACAGAGCTAGTTCCAGGACAGGCTCCAAAGCCACAGAGAAACCCTGTCTTGAAAAACCAAAAAAAAAAAAAAAAAAAAAAAAGAAAGAAAGAAAACTAAAATGTAATCTGTGGGTGCTGAAGGAGGGAGGGCCTACTTTTGGTCAGTGGGCTGCTTGTCCCAGCCGCCCAGTTAGCTTGCATCCAAAATAGTCACACACAAACTGTATTCATTTAAACACTGCCTGGCCCATTAGTTCTAGCCTCTTATAAGCTAACTCTCACATCTTGATTCAACCCCTTTCTAATAATCTGTCACCACGAGGTCATAGCTTACTGGGAAAGAATGTCTGACCTGGCAGCTCCATGGCTGCTCTCTGCTCTGCTTTCTTCTTCCCAGAATTCAGTTTTGTCTACTCCGCCTACCTACGTGCTGCCCTATCTAAAGGCCAAGGCAGTTTCTTTATTCATCCAATGAAAGCAACACATAGAAGAACCTCCTACACCATGCGGGAGCATGGAGGCACCTGGAAGGTATTTGAAGCTGTTCAACTTGGGTTCAGAAACAAATGCCACATATTCTGTCCTCTGTGGATTTTAGAGAATTCTTTTAATGACTTGTTTTTCTGGGAGGTGGATGTGTGCTTTGCCTACAAGTGTGTACATTCACCATTCACCTGTGTGCTTGCCTCCTGCAGAGGTCAGACTTGCGCAATGAATGCCCTGGTCCTGGAGTTAGAGGTGTGGGGGCTGGGAGCAGAGCCCATGTCCTTAGCAGAAGTAGCAACTGCTCTTAACCACTGAGCTTCCCACCCCATCACATGCAGATTTTAGCTTGTGGTTTGTAATATATGCATTTTTTAGTCACAGTGGGGGAGAGTATGGGAAAGGACCCATCAGAGGAGAGGAAACGCCTCTCAACAGAAGAGGACTCTCTAGCTAACTCAGTGAACATTAACTGTGCAATATTTGAAACCTAAGAGGTCATGATTTCTGGACTAGTATCTGACCGCTTATGACAAGAGTCTAAATTAATGACTGGGTTTGGTGAATAAAGCCACTGGCTGCTGGGTCTGAGGACCCATTCCCCAGAGCCAGGTGGTGGAAGGAGAGAGCCAGTTCCTGCAAGTTGTCCTCTGACCTCCACACACTTGGTGCCTATGCATGCCAGCATACAGTCAATAACGCAAATGTAATTGATTACATTCCCTGGCTAGGGTCTATCAGGAGCTGCTGTTCGAATGTACTCCCAGACATTTCTCCTGATCACCAGCACTGCTGGAAGTGTTGTGGTTTTCCTTATTCATGTCCACACATTTGGCCATTTCCATAGAGTTGCTTTTTTAAAATTTGTCCTTCATTAGTTCTTCTTATGCACATGTAAATATTTTAGTAAAAATGTAAGGGGATGGAGAGATGGCTCTGTGGGTGAAGAATGTGCTGTGCAAGCATGAGAACCTGAGTTCGGATTTCCAGCCCCCATTACCAGCCAGGGACAGAAATAGGGGATCCCTGGAACTCCCTGGCTAGTCAGTCTAACCAATCAGGTGACCTCTGGGCTCAGTGTGAGAGACTGTCTCAAAAGGGGAACTGAAAAACAGGTGGTAGTAAGATAAAAAACAATACAAATAAAACAAAATTAAAATAAATACTAAAAGATAAAGAGCAACTGAAAAAGAGAAATTGAAATCGACCTCGACTCCACAAACATGCACACACGTGCACAAGCACACACGTGCAGATACCTGCATGTGCATATACACACAATATCCATACACATACACAAAAAATAAGACAAAAATCTGGGAGGGGCTTGGTAAAGGACCTTCCCTTTTGAATGACCCTCATCAACATGTGGGATCCTAACTATGATGTACACACAGGACAGGTAGCTAGCTTCCTGTGTTGTCATTCATGCCTAAAAAGAGAATTGCAGAGATGTGAAGGAGTAGGCATGCAATTTCAGAAGGACTTTGCAACTCTCAGACTTGGTATATGGTACAAAGTATGAGGTCATGATCTATCTCTCTCTCTCCCTCCCTCCCTCCCTCCCTCCCTCCCTCTCTCTCTCTCTCTCTCTCTCTCTCTCTCTCTCTCTCTGTGTGTGTGTGTGTGTGTGTGTGTGTCTGTGTGTGTGTCTGTGTCTGTGTCTGTGTCTGTGTCTCTGAGATGGGGTTTCCTGAAGCTTGCTGTATAGACCAGGCTGGTCTCAAACTCACAGAGATCCACCTGCCTCTTCCTCCCAGTGGTGGAACTAAAAATCAAAGACTGGCCACACCTGTCTCCCTTTAATTTGTTGATACAAGGTCTCTTAAGGAAAGCATAGCTTACCGATTTGACTAAACAGTGGGTTCCTCTGGCACCTCTCCAGTGCTGGTGTTACTGGCATGTGGGTGCAGGGGATTTACCGACCAAGTCGTCTCCCCTGCTGCCTGTGGGACTCTATCAGGAGAGTCAGCAGCTAATGTTTAGTTAGTAAGCTGCACTAGATGCCAGGCAGAGGGAGAATATGACAAGTAAATTCAGGGTAGTCCTTGCCGTGTGTACTAGTACGTGTGTGTGTGCACGCCACAGTGTGTTGGTATACTGAGTTGCTCCGGACAACCAGAGAGACATTTGAGGATGTGAGGAAACTTTGCAGCTCCAGGGGAACAATCTGCAATGGTCTGCACCCCGAGCATCTCTGCAGAAGCCTTGCTATTGATTGCTACACAAAAGTTATCTTTAAAATAAGTCAAGTTTCTTTTACCAGAGCCTCTGTTCTGATCTGTGTGTTGCATGACCCATGAACTTCTCAGTACTTATCGTACAAGAATTCTGTGTTTGTGGAATGTCTTGTGATTAAAATCAAGGCCATGAAGCTCCTTCAGATGAACCAGGGCTGGAGAGATGGCTCAGCAGTTAAGAGCAGTTACTCTTCCAGAGGGCCCAGGCTTGATTTTCAGCACCCACATGGCAGGCAGCTCACAACTGTCTGTAACCCCTGTTGCAGGGGATCAGACTCCCTCACACAGACATCCATGTTGACAGAACAACAATATACATCTAAAAAAAAGAAAAGAAACAAGAAAAAATAGCTCCATAAGTCTCAGAAAATAATCCTGATCAGATACAGATGATTTCCTCAGGTCTTAGGCTTGTCTAAAACAATTCCAGCATCCAGTGTTCATGCCAGATACAGTGACTTCACTAATGTTCCCACGAGGCTGTGGAAGCCAGAGGACAACTGGCTGGAGTCTGTGCGCTCCTTCCCCTCTGCATCAGCACGCTTGGCGGCCAGCATCACTCTGCATCAGCACGCTTGGCGGCCAGCGCCTTCACTTCTCAGTCTCTACACCCTGCCCACATCCCTTGATGCAGGTTGGAGTTTGTGCTTGAGGCTTGGGGGAGGAGGAGACGCATTCTTCCAGAATGGGGTCCATCTGTGCCCTGTCTGGCAACCTAGCCCTGAGCTGTGCCTTCAAAGCTCACCTTCCAGCAGCTCACTGGACTTAACTGTTCTCAAGAAGCCGTCAGTGTGGGGGACTCTTGCAGCCCCTTCTGCTGGGAGACCATGTGACCCCTTCCTAACCCTTCCTCTGCTCCCTACCCCTCACCATTCTTTTGCCTCCAAATTGTGGGAACATTTCTCCCCGAATGAAATCTGGGTTGTGTTGGGCATCGGCAAGTCCCTGCTTCATGGGAACACCTGAGAGAAAGGGGGATGGGCTGTAGAAAGGATGTGGTGGGAAGCATTCTCCCCATCCCTTAGCCTTCCTTCTTCAGCTGAATGAAGTCCTCCTGCCCCTCCTCTGCCATCGTCAAGATGGGTCAGACACAAGCAGGGTTTTGAAGCTTCCAGAACAGCCTCAAGGTTTTTCTCTGTTCCCACTGCCTGACTGGCTAAGGCTGTATCCTGTACCAGTGGAAAGTGCCCTGGGGAGGCTCTAAGATGAGGAAAACTGAGTTAAAGAGAAGGGGAGGGAAGGGGAGGGGAGGGGAGGGGGAGGAAAGGGGAGGAGAAGAAAGAGAAGAGAAAAAGGTCCTGCCTCAGAGCAAGAGCTAAACCCTAAGATGGAGACAGCTTTATTCAAAAGCTTCCAGGAGTTGGCAAGATGGTTCACAGGTAAAGACACTTGCTGTTGAGAGTTCTATACCTGGAACCCACATGACAGAAGGCAAGAACTGGATACAGTCCTCTAACCCCACACACGCACCATGGCAGGTATGTGTGCACACACAATAATTGAGTGAGTCATTGGCTGGCTGGCTGGTTGTTTGAGTTTTAAAGCTGGAGGGATGGCTCAGCTTTGAAGGCTATGTACCGTTCTTGCAGAGGACCAGAATTCAGTTCCCAACACCCACATCTGACAGCTCACAGCGCCTACAAATCCAGCTCCAGGTCTGGTGCCCTCTTCTGGCCCACACGGTCACTACACTCACATGCACAAACACACAGACATTTGTGTTTGCACATACACATAATGAAACATAACACAAACCTTCAACAACAGTTTTGAAGCATCCACAGAGACAGTTCACAGTCTCTAAGTGGAGAGACCACTAGTAAGATGTCCATGCTCTTTAAGGAACCCCTCACCCGTGCTCCTGCAAGGGTGAAGCTCATGGCTTTACACACACAAAGGCAAGAGGAAAAACCAGCTTGGAAAGGAATGGGGATCAGTGGGAGGCGGAGGGGAAAGTGGTACTGAGGTATGAATGTGATCATAACTTTATATACATGTATGAAAATGTCAGAATGAAAACACACTGTTATGTGTTATTAATACACTCTGATAAAACATTTCTTAAATATTTTAATATCTATGTGTTGTGGGTGTGGGTGTGTGCGACCGCAAGTGTGTGAAGATCAGAGGGTGTGATGGCTAACGAAGCTCCATTTCCTGTCGGGCTTCTTGGTACTCCCCAGCCATTTGTCTCTGACTCCAGTCCCTGGAAGATAAGTTCCCAGTAACCCCAACTCAGTGACCCCTCCCCATCTATATATATATATGATATATATATGCTAGTTATGATATGACTACTGCTTTTTTTGCTTCTGTAACTTGCTGTGCAGATACCCAAATGGCATGACCATATGACGACCATGACAACAAAGTTCCAGCAGGTCGCTATTACAGGCCACAATTCTCCAGCACCTTATTGCTTTCATTTTTAATGATTCTCACTATGTGTTATGAGAGTTCCTTTATGCCTTTTCCTTTGGGAAATTTTATGGGCTTTGAAAGGTGAAAATGTACTAAACGGCAGCCTCTTTAAACAAAACAATTCTTTGGAAGAAAAAAAACCCCACCACCGAGGAACCAGGAATCCCAATGTGCCCTCTTAATTACACCAAGAACAGGAAAGTTAGAGATTTACTAGATACACCAGATCCCAAGGGTGAAATGCTTTCGATCCAGATCCAGAGCCTGAGGCCATTAAGGGCAAGAGTTCAGTTAATAAGTAAGGAGAAATCAGAACGTACAGTGGGAAAAGAGTAAGGCCTTTGAGGACCTTCCCTTTCGGGAGCATCACTCTGTAAGCCTTAGACTCAAGGGACTGCAACTAGGGACCAGCTCCACGCAGTCAATGAATCATGCCCCTTGAGGAAGGAAAACTGTTCTTAAATTGGAATTGAGTTTCTAGTCCCATAGAAGTCCTTTGCCCAAGGTCAGGCATTTGGGTCCAGAGCCTCCGTTCCCTCAGGGGCTTGCGGAAAGTTCCTGCTTGCTAAAGCAGTCATTCTCCTCAGCTGTAGCAGGAGGAAGTCTTAACCACTTACCTTGGCAGAGCAGACTGGTTTTTGCTTGTTTGCATAGGTATTGAAGGACTTCTTGCTGTTTCCCCTATGGGAATCCTTCCCTCAGCTCCCTTCTCCTGGCAGTCCCAAATCTGGTGCAAAGACTGTTGGTCCTGCTAGCAGCTAATCAATAAGCTTTCAATGATAATTGGATTGAGTCTGCGTTCTTTTCCCACGGTCACACATTTCATAACAAGGACAACTTGTAGCCGTTGTCCTTCCTTCCACCACAAGGGTCCCAAGGACTCGACTCAGCTTAGTGACAAGCACCTTTACCCACTGAGCCATCTTACCAGCCCATAGATTTGTTTTAAGTGGTTGGCTCTACACCCACTTTTCTGCACTACATATCAGGAAGGCTGGGGTTCTAACCTCAGCTTAGGGACCATCTCTGCAGAGACACCTGTCAGTGACCCTAACTGGACCATCCCAAAGTCCACCGAGGCAGGTGATGGAGGGCAACTGTGTACCTCCTCAGGGACACAGACCAGCGAGTCCGTTCTTCTCTAGCCTTGTGGTCTTCCTACAGAGCCCCCTCTGCAGGCTGGAGATGGTTGTGCAGTGACCAGGTCTCCTTACCTGGAGAGAACAAAGCTGGGGTGACAACCCTGAGAAAGAATGACTACAGGGAACACCACCTGGCTGAGAAGCTGAGGTCCTGTCCTGGGGTTTCTGTCTTTATTGCCCTGGGGAGACCGAGCCAGGCCCCTTCTCAGAGAGACAGACCCTCTCTTTCCCTAACAGACTGGGGCCAGCTCTTAGCCATGCTATTCTGGCTTCCTATTGAATTAGAATGCTGAAGACACGCTGCTCAGGGTTAGGGAGATGGCTCAGTTGACTGGTGCTTGGGAACTGAGTTTGCTCTCCAGAGCCCACACAAAATGCTGAGCGTGGGCTAATGAGATGCTGAGGTTCAGTGGGCGTGGTGCTGTCTTAGTTTGGGTTTCTATTGCTGCAATAAAACACCATGACAAAAAGCAACTTGGGGAGGAAAGGGTTTATTTGGCTTACACTTCCATATCACTCTTTATCACTGAAGGAGGTCAAGACAGAAACTCTTACAGGGCAGGAACCTGGAGGCAGGAGCTGATGCAGAGGCCATGGAGGAGTGCAGCTAACCAGCTTGCTCTGCTTGGCTTGCTCTGCCTGCCTTACAGAACCCAGAACCACCAGCCCAGGGAAGGAACCACCCACAGTGGGCTGGGCCCTCCCCTATCTACTAGCTAAGAAAATACTCTACAGACTTGCTTACAGCCTGATCTTTTTAAAAAACATTTATTTATTTTTTAACTCATTTTACATTCCAACCAAGGTTCTCCCTCCTACTCCCTCTCTGCCCCCCCCTTGCCTCCCTCCCAGCCCACCCCCCCATCCACTCCTTCCAACAGGTAAGGGCTCCCATGGGGAGTCAACACAGTTTGGCCTTATTAATTTAGGGCAGGATCAAGCCCCTCTCTTCTGTATTAAGGCTGAGTGTGGCATCCCCTCAAAGGGAATAGGCTCTAACAAGGTAACTCCTGCACCAGGGATAGATCCTGGTTCTACTGCCAGAGGCCCTCAGGTAGCCCAAGCTTCACAACTGACTCCTGCATAAGGAGGGCCTGATTCAGACCCTTGGAGGCTCCACAGCTATCTGTTCAGAGCTCATGAGTTTCCACGAGCTTGGTTCTGCTGCCTCTGTAGATTTCTCCATCATGATCTTGACCTCCCTTGTTCATGTATTTCTTCCTCCCTCTCTTTGACTGGATTTCTGGAGTTTGGTACAGCCTGATCTTATGGAGGCATTTCCCCTCCTCCCAGGTGACTTTAGCTTGTATTGAGTTGAAATAAAACTAGCCAGCACAGGGTGGTTTGAATCAGAATGGCCCCATAGGCTCATACTTGAATGCTTGGTCATGAGGGAGTAGAACTGGTTGAAAGCATTTAAAGATTAGGAGGTGTGGCCTTGCTGGAGGAAGATGTGTGTCATTGGAGGTGGGCTTTGAGGTTTCAAAAGGCCAAGTCAGGCCCAGCCCCACCCCCCATCTCCGTCTCTCTACCTGTGGATCAGCATGTAGCTCTCAACTGCTACTCCAACGCCATGTTTGCCACTGTGCTCCGGACCAGGATGATAATGGACTAAACCTCTGAGACTGTAAGCAAGCCCCCAATTAATGCTTTCTTGTATAAGAGTTGCTTTTCTAAAGCAACATATCTTTAGACCCAAATTTTGAAGTCAAGAGACCTTTTATATACACACACACAACACACACACACACACACACACACACACACACACACACACACACACACACACATATATATAGGTTTAGCTTAGCAGCCCATACAATGAAATGTCTCTCTGTACTGAGCTCATTCACAGTCAAAAAAATTCAAAGAAAAAAATAGTATACATAATCCAGACTCTCTGTGTATTTTCTGTCTTTATGTGGCTTATTTTCTTTGCTCCTTTAATTTATGACTGTCTGTACTCGGTCTCTTTAAAGACTTTGTTTTATTTTTTAAAACTATCTACTGTAGGGCCATATTATATAGCCCCATATTTCTACATTGTATGGTGGCCAGAATTTCAGGCCACAGTTTGCCCCTGCCACACAGAAGGTGGTCACCAAGCCTTTCCAGACAAACTGATGCCAGCCTAAACAAAGGTCAGGATATGTTAATGTCGCCTGCTCCTTCTTTCTAATTTTGGGAGGTCTCCTGGGAAAGAGGTGTTCTTCAGTCTACGTGACAGAGCAGGCATACAGAGCAGGAAGACACATAGGAAGTAGTGACAAAATGGGCATACAAAGGTGTGGATATGACCAGTCATTCTCCCGGCTACCTTGGAAACAGAATGCCAATGAATTTCCCTCTCAGGTTACGTTTTGTTATAAATGCTGTTTGGAGAATAAATGGGGGTAAATTTTCAGGATGTGAACTCAGGATTTCATGGCGGAATCCCTGAAAACTCCTTCCCAATAGAGTTACGTGAGTTCTGTCGTCTTTCCCATACCTCTCCTCTGGTCCGAGAAATAATTTATGATCCGTGCTGGTCCCGGACCCTGACAATCTACTTCTTTTTATGATTCTTTATCCTCTTTTTCATCTCTCTCCCACGTCTATGTACATTTTTTAAACACACGGGATCTCATTTAGAGGTCTTTTATGTCTGAATCTGTCCTATTGTGTATCTGAAATTCTTTTCTGACAAAGAGCATTTTAAATTCGTAAGCAATGTGGTCGCTACAGCCCTGGATACTGCCTCTGCCTCTCGTGGCCTTTTTAACATGGTGTAGGTAATTCACTGCCAGCTCTGGGAATGCCAGGTGGGAGCCATCCTCACTACCTCAACTCTGGGTAGCACAGTGTAACATATAAACCCTTTTTATCTGCCATGCAGCAAACTGTGCGGCCTGGAAATATCTCTGTGTAAGGTGGCAGGAATCCAACGCTCTCCTGCCTATGCATTCCTAGTAGACACAATCCCACCACCTGCCCAGGGGCACTGAGCCGCACCATGGTCTCAGCTACTTTCCTCCTGACCCTGAGTGGGCACATAAGCAACTGGACCTGAAGTGAGTGGTGAGCATCAGCCCCAAACATTTGTTGGGCACTGTTCTGTAGGCAGAGACTGCTCATTTGTTCCTGGCCTCCCAGACCCCAAATAATCACACAGAAACTGTATTATGTTGCTTTTATTGATTAATAAATAAAGCTGCTTTGGGCCTACAACAGGGCACAATACAGCCAGGTGGGAAATCTGATATATAGAGAGAGTAGGCGGAGTCAGAGAGACTACACTTAGCTGCTGAAGGAAGCAGGCACTGATCTGTTGACAGAGACTGCTCGTTCATTCCCAGCTTATCAGACCTGAAATAATCACACAGAAACTATATTAATTACAATACTGGTTGGCCAATAGCTTAAGTATATTTCTAGCTAGCTCTTAGATCTTAAATTAACCCATTTCTATTATTCTGTGTATTACCACAAGGCTTGTGGTTTACCAGTACCAGTGGATGGGCGTCTTTCTCCTCCAGTGGCTACATGGCATCTCTCTGACTCTGCCTAATCTCTCTCTATATCAAACTTCCCGTCTGGCTATATTGTATTCTGATATAGTCCCAAAGAAGCTTTATTCATTAACCAATAAAAGTAACATATATACAGAAGGACTTCCCACAATCAGGGAAATGCAAATCAAAACATCTCTGAGATACCATCTTATACCTGTCAGAATGACTAAGATCAAAAACACTAATGACAGCCTGTGTTGTAGAGGGTGTGGAGTAAGGGGAACACTCCTCCACTGCTGGTGGGAGTGAAAACTTGTACAGCCACTTTGGAAATCAGTATGGTGGTTTCTCAGAAAACTGGGAATCAGTCTACCTCAAGACCAGGTATACCAATCTTGGGCATATACCCAAAGGATGCTCAAACACACCACATGGACACTTGCTAAACTATGTTCTTAGCAGTGTTATGCATAATAGCCAGAACCTGGAAACAACCTGTATGCCCCTTAACTCAATGGAAAAAAAAGTGGTACATTTACACAATTAACTATTACTCAGCTGTAAAAAACAGTGACATAATGAAACTTGCAGGCCAATGGATGGAACTAGAAAAAAATCGTACCTAGTGAGGTAACCCGGAAAGACAAACATGGTAGGTACTTACTCATAAGAGAATATTAGCTGTAAAGTAAAGAATAACCATGCTACAATTCACAGACCCAGAGAAGCTAGGTAACAGGAGGACCCAAAGAGGGATGCATGGATTTCCCTGATATGGGAAGATAGATGAGATGTCCAGGGTAAACTGGGGATAAGGGGTGAAAGATAGGAAAGGAATTGTGTTGGACAGGTTAGGGGTGGGACTAAGGGGAAGAATAATGGGATAACTTCATGGGGGATTAGTTTTGGGGTTAGGGAGAAACCTGGTGCCAGGGAAACTCCTAGGAATCCACAAGGATGACCCCAGCTAAGACTCCTAACAACAGCAGACGGGGTGCCTGAACTGGCATTTTGTAATCTGATTGGTGAAAACCCTAACTGTCATCAGAAAGCCTTTATCCAGTGACTGATGGAAGCAGATGCCGAGATCCACAGCTAAGCACTGAACTGAGCTCCAGGAGTCCTGCTGAAGAGAGGGGGGAAGATTGTATGAGCAGGGGCGGGAGGTGTCTTCACAGCAATAGAACACTAAGACAGTGGGTAAAGGTGCTTGCCCACAAGTCTGGTGGCCTAGATCCTGGGGACCCACATGGTGGGAGGAGAGAACCAGCTCCCACAAGCTGTCATCTGACCTCCACATGGCATGGAGAGAGAGAGAGAGAGAGAGAGAGAGAGAGAGAGAGAGAGAGAGAGAGAGAGAGAGAGAGATGGTTTCTCTGTGTAACAATACTAGCTGTCCTGGAACTAGCTCTTGTAGACCAGACTGGCTTCGAACTCATAGAAATCCACCTGCCTCTGCCCAAGTGCTGGGATTAAAGGTGTGTGCCTGGCAGGGATGCATATTTACCACTGCATTCTGTGAGTCGTTCTTCCAAGGTATCAAAGACATACATGATATCATGCTTGTATTTAGGGAGTAAAAAACAACAGTGTCTGAGATAGGACCTGTGTTATATATGATAGACAGGAGGCTGGAAACTCATATAAGCCAAACAGAGGGCTGAAGGGTAGGCTGGTGGCTAAGAACACTTGCAACACAAGCCTCAGGACCTGTAACCAGCCAGCATGCCCCACTGGGCAGAGACAAGAGGATTGCTGCGGCTTGCTGGCTCCCAATTTAGTCCCAAAAATATGAGGTCCAGATTCAATGAGACTAAACCAGAGAGTGATAAAGGGCACGGAGGCTCTTTTCTGTCCTCCATGCATACACCAGGCAAGTGCATGTGCCTATGCCACACAAACCTAACAATCCGATAGGGCTAGCACGGGTCCTTTCTGACACCCCAACATTCCCTCACTATTCTCTGCTGTTTCCACTCCAATACCAAGAGATGGAAAGAAAAGAAAATTGGGACTGGGGAGGCGGCACTGCCTAAAGTGCTTGCCCACCAAACATGGGGCCCTGACCTTGATCTTCAGAACCCATATAAAAGCTGGCATGGTGGTGCACACTTAGAATCCCACTGCTGGAGAGACAGATACTGAATGAACCTCGAGGCTTGCCGTCAGGCCAAACTAATCAGTGAGCCCCAGGTCCTAGGGACAGATACAGGCTCAAAAAACAAGGTGGGGCCCAAAAGATGGCTCAAGGGATTTTTTTTTTTTTTTTTTTGCTGCTAAGCCTGATGACCTAAGTTCTATCCCCAGGACCCACGTGGTGAAAGAAGAGAGCCAACTCCTGCAAGTTGTTCTCAAAACCCCACACTCAACCCATGCCATGCACGCACACACACACAGATAAATAAATTAAATGATGTATTCAAGGAAAATCATAAACAAAGTGTGTTCATATACTATAGAGTATTTCAGATACTATAGAATATAGATACTGAAAATCCCGGGTTGGATTCCCTAGGAGGAACGGGACAGCACATTGGCCCTCTAGTGGTCATTGTTAGAATCGCACGTTAATGTGTTTTCCCTGAAGCTGTGGAGACTGACACCCTGTCAGTCCCTGGTGAGTGGTTTCGTTCTCCCAACACGTCTCGGTTTCCCTAACAGCAGAGTTACAACACTTTTTAAATATTTCCTTTGTTTTTGAGAATTTCACACATGTACACAATGAAATGACGCATCTACTGCTCCTCCTCCCCATCCCCCCGCCCCCATTCCTGGAACACCTCCCTTGCCTACTTACCCAAGTACAGTTAGTGCTGCTCATAATGCATGGCTATGTGGATATCCACTAGATCGTGGGAAATCTGCCAGTGACCGCATCCTCACAAAAGAGCAATTGTCCCTCCCCAGTAACTATCCAGTGCCAGCAGCTCCTCAATGAGGGGCGGGGCCTGGAGACCCCCCCCCATGTCTGCGGGGGTTTTGACTGGCTTGATCATGTACAGGCAACAACATAAGCTTGACGGCCAAATCCTGTCCAGAAGCTGGCATTTCACAATTTTCCTCTCCACCCTCTGGTTCTTACGCCTTCTGAGACGTGCCCTGAGACTTGGGCAAGGGGGAGGTTTAGTGCCAACATCCTGTCTAGGGGAGCACTCATTCTCAGCCTCAGCACTGGGGTGAGGGGGGAGGCTTAGTGCAGGCATCCTGTCTAGAGGGAGCACTCATTCTCAGCCTCAGCACTGGAGTGAAGGGGGAGGCTTAGTGCAGACGTCCTCTGTAGGGGGAGCACTCATTCTCAGCCTCAGTACTGGGACAAGGGGGGAGGCTAATGCAGACATCCTGTCTAGGGGGAGCATTCATTCTCAGCCTCACTTTGACGAGTTGTCCATCTCGCCATTGACTGCTCACTGTAAAATGCAGGTTCTCTATCCAAGGCTGAGAATAGCCCAGTCAGTACCAGGGGCTGAGCAGACTGCCAAACAGCAATTCCTTGTGGGTAGAGGACCCTGCAGCAGGGATTGAGTACTGATGACCATAAGGCCTGAACATTACTGTAGATCTGGCCACAACTGGGAACAGAACAGGATGAAGGAGACAGGGAAGTTTCTCATGGAGCTTGCATCTTGATTAGAAGAGGTAAATCCGCTGAGCACCAAAATGCAACACCCAGAATGGATGTTAGTGACTGGGGCTGGGGCTCAGTTAATAGGGTGCTTGTAGCTCGGATGGTAGAGTGCTCACCTAGCATGCAGAAAGCTCTGGGTTGAGTCGGGCAGTGGTGGTGCACGCCTTTAATCCAGAACTCGGGAGACAGAAGCAGACGGATCTTTGGGGCCAGTCTGGTCTAGTTCCAGGACAGGCTCCAAAGCTACAGAGAAACCCAGTCTCGAAAAACGAAAAACAAAACAAAAAAAAAAAAAAAAGAAAAAAGAAAGAAAGCAAGCTCTGGGTTCAATCCCCAACACTTCATAAATGGGGCTTAGGGAAGCATACTTGTCTTCCCAGCCATTGGGAGGTAGAGACAGAGGTCAGGGCTTCTGAGACCCTGTCTCAAAGAGCTACAAGTACAACATGCTGTGTGTGTGTGTGTGGGGCAGCAAATGCCAAGGCCCCGAGGCAAGACAACCATGAGGCTGTCAGGAAGGAAGTGGTCTGAGGAGAGAGTTCAGTCAGTGATGAGACTGTGAGATTCCCGGAACCCACAGGAAACAAGCCGGAGCGGTGGCTTGTCATCCCAGCCCTGGGCAGGAGAAGCAAACAGATCTCTGGGGCTCACTTAATGTAGAACTTGGGGCCACGGCTTTTGTCCCAAGAAGCCAGGCTCAGTCACCATCCTCTATAAGCCAACTGGAAAAGTCAAATTAACAATAAAAAGCAGAAAAAGGAGATTTGGTCAATGTGGTCACTTTGGGAAGAGGAGCAAAGAGACCCAGCAACTCCCCCAAATCCACCTTCAGGGTTCTGGAATGAAGTTAAACTGTAGAGAGGGGGCATTTCTGTGTGCATCTGAGCCATCCTGGACAAGGTGAGGTTCCAGCCACCACGGCCAACCTTTGGAAGGTTGGAAATTGCTCCAGGAGAGAACACCCCCTCTGGCTGCCCAGGCTGTCCTCATACCAGCATGAGGTCCTGGGAAATTTCAGTTTCTTGGTGGCCATTTCTAACAGTCATAACCAAAGAGTCTCTTTAGAATATAGTCATTTCTGCCATGCTGATTACACGCTGGCCGGGAAACCTGCAGTAATGGTAAGGTCCAAGTTCAGGAAGAAATACACCTTATAAAACAAGGTTGGGTGGGGAGTGGTGGCGCTAGCTTTTAATCCTATAACTGGAGAGGCAGAAGCAGGTGGATCTCTGTGAGTTGTAGGCCGGCCTGGTCTACAAAGTGAGTTCCGGACAACCAAACATACACAGAGAAACCCTTTCTCAAAAACAAACAAACAAACAAACAAACAAAAAACCAAAAACACAAAACAAAAAACAAAAACAAAACCCAGAAACAATAAAAGGTTGGCAGGGATCTGGAGAAGTGGCTCAGTGGTTAGGAGCACTTACTACTCTTCCGGAAGACCTAAGTTTGGCTCCCAACACCCACCGCAGCTCACAACCATCTGTAACTCCAGCTCAAGGGAATCTGACACATTCTTCTGGCCTCTTTAGGCACTGTACATATGTGGTCATACACACACACACACACACACACACACAGAGAGAGAGAGAGAGAGAGAGAGAGAGAGAGTGCATACATTTACATATATACAAAATAATAATAACAACAATAATGATGATGATAGCAAATTGATGGCAAGGCCAAATTGGTGGCAAGGCCCTATTGCTGAAAATAATACCTACACAACTCATTGAATATGAAGTCAAACTGGTGCCTTTCCAGGGCCCTCATCCCTACTGTCTAGTGTTCTTGGTACTAGAAGGTACTCTGAAAGTGACCAAAGGAGAAATATAAACACTGACCCAGTCATCTACAATGGTGTCCTGCCTGCAAGATATGCTAGGACAATGGTGGCACAACGCTTGAGGGAGTAACCACCTAACATTTGATTTGATGTAAGGCCCACACCACAAGATGTAACCCAAGTCCAACACTGCTTGAGTGAGCAAGGACCAGAGACTATAGGACCCTTGGGGACCTTGGGTAAAACCAAATACTCCTGCTCTACAAGAGGAACATAGCAGTGAAGGGATTCTGCCTCTCTCATAGACCAGTGCCTTCCTCAGGTGCCCTCAGAGAAGCTTTCTCCTGAGACAGATGGGAACAAATACAGAGATTCAGAGCCAGACGGTATGCAGAGAATCAGAGACCTTGGCACTCTCAGCCCTAAGTGGGATGTCTCCACCAAATCCCTCCCCTCAGAGCTCAGGGAACCCTGAAGAAGAGAAGGGAGGAAGAATGTAAGATCCAGAAGGGGTGCCGGTGGTGGCACACGCCTTTAATCCCAGCGTGGGAAGGCAGAGCCAGGCGGATGTCTGAGTTCAAGGCCACCCTGGTCTACTGAGTGAGTTCCAGCATAGGCTCCAAAGTTACACAGAGAAGCACGGTCTTGAAAAACCAAAAAAAAGAAGAGGATCCAGAAGGCATGGAGGACACCAAGGAAATAAGGCCCATCATCTAGCACAGCAGCTGTACATAGGGACTCACGGAGATGAGGCAGCACGCAAGCACGCACGGCCTGCTCGGGTCTGCGCCAGAGGGCATCCTAGAGCCGAAGGAGAAGCGGACTTGGCCCCCGGCCTAATCCAGACGCTGACATTGGCAAATGAAGACTTTGTACTCTCCGAAGGCGTCTCACTGGAGAAACAAAGTACTGTAAAGGGCAGGCTGCGTGACCAGCCCCCGCTGGCCAACAGAAGAGCTCAACACTTCTTTTTTTTTTTTTTTTCAAACTTCTCTTAGACAAGTTTTATTTTATTTTTTTATCCCAATGAGTAATAAATGCACATTTACTTATAAATCCAGGCAAGTTACCACCATGTTCACAAGAATGGAAAACATTGAAAGCTGGCTAACACAAGTGCTGAGTGTTAGCACCAACTGAAGCTCTCCTCAGGTACTGCTGGTGCAAATGCAAAACTGCTTCTCTGGAAAAGGAATAGTCCACGTCCTTTATAAAATACATGTCCTAAAGTCCCCCAATTCTGTCCCTAGGTCCATACCTGTGTCAGCAACTTTATCATCGCTGTGACAGAGTACTAGGACAGACAGCTTAGGGGACAGAGACATACGGCTTCTGAGGGGTCAGTCCGTCATGGCACACAGGAAGCAGGACAAAGGGAATGCCAGCTCTTGACACAGCCACAGTTTTCTTTTCCCTTTCTTTCATTCTGTCCAGGCCACCATCATCCTCTGGGATGGTGATACTCACTCTCTTCCTCAGTTTACCCTATCTGGAAAGCCCCTGAAAGAGATCTTCAGAGAGCTGTCTTGACAACTTCTAGCTGATCCTAAATCCACAGTGAAAACAGAACATCTTAGTACTCGAGAAACGGGTGCACGCGTGTGCGAAGAGATTCGCATGAGGAACGTGCCGCTGCATTATTCATGACGGTCCTGGAGCAGGGAACGCATGCACCTCAACAATAAAATTTAATCATCTGGAATAATGTGCTGGTAAATGTTTGGGGAAAAGCCAGACTGAAAAGAGTAAATACTCTAAGATTCCATTTACATTGAGTGAAACAACTAGGCAAAACACTCGTGTTTTGCGATGTATGCTTAAGTAGTGAAACTGGAAGGAAAAGCATAGAAGCGGTTGTCAAGGAGAAGGTTGCTCTTGAGGGGAGAATGTGACATGGTATTTGAGGGTTGATTGCTACCCAGGCTAAGGGGCAGAGAATCAGAGTCTGCACATCTTTGTGTGTGCGTGCGTACACACCCATGAGTGAGGGTGTCCACAGTTTCCAGAAGGCAGCATTGGGTCTCTCCTCGGGGCTGGGCTTATAGATGGTTATGAACAAGGTGGTACTAAGAACTGAACTTGGGTCCTCTCCAATAGCAGTACACACTCTCCACAATTGAGCCATCTCCCCATCCACTTTTCTTTTCTTTTCTTTCTTTCTTTCTTTCTTTCTTTCTTTCTTTCTTTCTTTCTTTCTTTCTTTCTTTAAGATTTCTGTCTCTTCCCCCCAGCCGCCTCCCCTTTCCCTCCCCTCCCCCAATCAAGTTCCCCTCCCTCATCAGCCCAAAGAGCAATCAGGGTTCCCTGCCCTGTAGGAAGTCCAAGGACCACCCACCTCCATCCAGGTCTAGTAAGGTGAGCATCCAAACTGCCTAGGCTCTCACAAAGCCAATACGTGCAGTAGGATCAAAAACCGATTGCCATTGTTCTTGAGGTCTCAGTAGTCCTCATTGTCCACTATGTTCAGCGAGATCGGTTTTAACCCAGGCCTTTTCAGACCCAGGCCAGCTGGCCTTGGTCAGTTCCCGATAGAACATCCCCATTGTCTCAGTGTGTGGGTGCACCCCTCGCGGCCCTGAGTTCCTTGCTCGTGCTCTCTCTCCTGGTGCTCCTGGTTTGGACCTTGAGATTTCAGTCCGGTGCTCCAATTGTGGGTCTCTGTCTCTGTCTCCTTTCATCGCCTGATGAAGGTTCAGGAGGATGCCTATATGTTTTTCTTTGGGTTCACCTTCTTATTTAGCTTCTCTAAGATCACGAATTATAGGCTCAATGTCCTTTATTTATGGCTAGAAACCAAATATGAGTGAGTACATCCCATGTTCCTCTTTTTGGGTCTGGCTTACCTCACTCAGGATAGTGTTTTCTATTTCCATCCATTTGCCTGCAAACTTCAAGAAGTCCTTGTTTTTTACTGCTGAGTAGTACTCTAATATGTATATATTCCATACTTTCTTCATCCATTCTTCAATTGAGGGGCATCTAGGTTGTTTCCAGGTTCTGGCTATTACAAACAATGCTGCTATGAACATAGTAGAGCATATATTTTTGTTGCATGATAAGGCCTCTCTTGGGTATATTCCCAAGAGTGGTATTGCTGGGTCCATGGGTAGGTTGATCCCAAATTTTCTGAGAAACCGCCACACTGCTTTCCAGAGTGGTTGTACAAGTTTGCATTCCCACCAGCAATGGATAAGTGTACCCCTTTCTCCACAACCTCTCCAGCATAGGCTATCATTGGTGTTTTTGATTTTAGCCATTCTGACAGGTGTAAGATGGTATCTTAAAGTTGTCTTGATTTGCATTTCCCTGATCGCTAAGGAAGTTGAGCATGACCTTAGGTGTCTTTTGGCCATTTGAACTTCTTCTGTTGAGAGATCTCTGTTCAGCTCAGTGCCCCATTTTATAATTGGGTTGATTAGCCTTTTACAGTCTAGTTTCTTAAGTTCTTTATATATTTTGGAGATCAGACCTTTGTCAGTTGCGGGGTTGGTGAAGATCTTCTCCCAGTCAGTGGGTTGCCTTTCTGTCTTAGCGACAGTGTCCTTTGCTTTACAGAAGCTTCTCAGTCTCATGAGGTCCCATTTATTCAATGAGGCCCTTACTGTCTGTGCTGCTGATGTTATACGTAGGAAGCGGTCTCCTGTGCCCACTTGTTGTAGTGTAGTTCCCACTTTCTCTCCTATCAGGTTCAGTGTGTTCAGACTGATATTGAGGTCTTTAATCCACTTGGACTTGAGTTTTGTGCATGGTGACAGACATGGATCTATTTTCATTTTTGTACAGATTGAAATCCAGTTTTGCCAGCACAATTTGTTGAAGATGCTCTCTTTTTTCCATTGTATAGTTTTAGCTCCTTTATCGAAAATCAGGTGCTCATAGGTTTGTGGATTAAAGTCAGGGTCTTCTATACGGTTCCATTGGTCGACTTCTCTGTTTTTATGCCAATACCAAGCTGTTTTTAATACTGTAGCTCTGTAATAGAGTTTGAAGTCAGGGATGGTAATGCCTCCAGACGTTCCTTTATTGTATAAGATTGTTTTGGCTATCCTGGGTTTTTTATTTTTCCATATAAAGTTGATTATTGTCTTCTCCAGATCTGTGAAGAATTTTGATGGGATTTTGATGGGGATTGCATTGAATCTATATATTGCTTTTGGAAGAATTGCCATTTTTACTATGTTGATCCTCCCAATCCAAGAGCAAGGGAGATCCTTCCATTTTCTGGTGTCTTCTTCTATTTCGTTCTTCAAAGTCTTAAAGTTCTTGTCATATAGATCTTTCACTTCCTTGGTCAGGGTTACCCCAAGATATTTTATGCTCTTTGTGGCTATCATGAAAGGTGATGCTTCTCTGATTTCCCTCTCTGTTTCCTTATCCTTACTGTATAGGAAGGCAACTGATTTTTTCGAGTTGATCTTGTATCCTGCCACATTACTGAAGGTGTTTATCAGCTGTAGGAGTTCTTTGGTAGAGTTTTTGGGGTCGCTTATGTATACTATCATATCATCTGCAAATAACGAAAGCTTAACTTCTTCCTTTCCAATACGAATCCCTTTGATCCCCTTATGTTGTCTTATTGCTATTGCTAGAACTTCAAGCACTATATTGAAGAGGTATGGAGAGAGTGGACATCCTTGTCTTGTTCCTGATTTTAGTGGGATGGCTTTGAGTTTTTCTCCGTTTAATTTAATGTTAGCTGTCGGTTTGCTGTAAATAGCTTTTATTATATTTAGGTATGACCCTTGTATCCCTAGTCTCTCCAATACCTTTATCATAAAGGGGTGTTGGATTTTGTCGAATGCTTTTTCAGCATCTAATGAAATGATCATATGGTTTTTTTCTTTCATTTTATTTATATGGTGGATTACATTGATAGATTTGCGTATGTTGAACCAGCCCTGCATCTCTGGGATGAAGCCTACTTGATCATAATGGATAATTTTTCTAATGTGTTCTTGAATTCGGTTTGCCAGTATTTTATTAAGAATTTTTGCGTCGATATTCATGAGTGAGATAGGCCTGTAGTTCTCTTTCTTGGTTGGGTCTTTGTGTGGTTTTGGTATCAGGGTAACTGTAGCTTCATAAAAGGAATTTGGCAATGACTTTTCTGTTTCTATACTGTGAAATACATTAAGGAGAATAGGTATTAGCTCTTCTTGGAAGTTCTGGTAGAATTCTGCATTGAAACCATCTGGTCCTGGGCTTTTTTTAGAGGGCAGATTTTTGATAACTGCTTCAAGTTCTTCGCGACTAACAGGTCTATTTAGATCTTTCACCTGGTCTTGGTTTAGCTTTGGTATATGGTACTTATCTAAAAAGATGTCCATTTCTTTTGTATTTTCCAGTTTTGTGGCATACAGGCTCCTGTAGTAAGATCTAATGATTCTCTGAATTTCCTCTGTGTCTGTGGTTATGTCCCCCTTTTCATTTCTGATCTTATTTATTTGCGTGTTCTCCCTCTGTTGTTTAATTAGTTTGGATAGGGGTTTGTCTATCTTGTTGATTTTCTCCAAGAACCAACTTTTTGTTTCATTGATTCTTTGGACTGTTTTCTGTGTTTCTATTTTGTTGATTTCTGCCCTCAGTTTGATTATTTCCAGTCTTCTACTCCTTCTGGGCACATCTGCTTCTTTTTTTTCTAAAGCTTTCAGGTGTGCTGTTAAGTCCCCAATGTATGCTTTCTCCGTTTTCTTTAAGTGGGCACTTAGTGCTATGAACTTTCCTCTTAGCACTGCTTTCATCGTGTCCCATAGGTTTGAGTATGTTGTCTCTTTATTTTCATTAAATTCAAGGAAGACTTTAATTTCCTTCTTAATTTCTTCCTTCACCCAGGTGTGGTTCAGTAGTTGATTGTTCAGTTTCCATGAGTTTGTCGGCTTTCTGGGGGCAGCATTGTTGTTGCCTTCTAACTTTAATCCGTGGTGATCTGATAAGACACAGGTGGACACTGATATTCTTTTGTATCTGTGGAGGCTTCCTTTGTTTCCGAGTATATGGTCAATTTTTGAGAAGGTTCCATGAGCTGCAGAGAAGAAGGTATATTCTTTCCTATTTGGGTGGAGTGTTCTATAGATGTCTGTTAAGTCCATTTGTTTCATTACCTCCAGTAATTCTCTTAATTCTCTATTAGGTTTCTGTCTGATTGACCTGTCCATTGGAGAGAGAGGTGTGTTGAAGTCTCCTACTATTAGTGTGTGTGGTTTGATGTCTGCCTTGAGTTCTAGTAATATTTCTTTTATATAAGTGGGTGCTTTTATATTAGGGGCATAGATATTCAGAATTGAGATGTCATCCTGATGAATTGTTCCTGTTATGAGTATAAAGTGTCCTTCTCGATCTCTTCTGATTGATTTTAGTTTGAAGTCCGTTTTGTTGGAAATTAGTATGGCCACACCTGCTTTTTTCTTAGGACCATTTGCTTGAAAGACCTTTTCCCAACCTTTTACTCTGAGTAGATGCCTGTCTTTGTGGTTGAGATGTGTTTCTTGCAAACAGCAGAATGTTGGATCCTGTTTTCGTATCCAATCTCTTAGCCTGTGCCTTTTTATAGGTGAATTGAGACCATTAATATTAAGTGATATTAATGACCAGTGGTTGTTTACTCCGGTTATTCTTATTGTTTTTGGTAGTAGAGTTTGTGTGTGTGTCCCTTCTTTGAGTTGTGCTGGTGAAGGTTCGCTAGATGCCTGAGTTATTGTAGGCAGTGTTGGCAATGTTGGATTCTTTGGTTTGCGATTTTCCTTCTATTACTTTCTGTAGGGCTGAATTTGTGGCTACGTATTGTTTAAATTTGTTCTTATCCTGGAATGTCTTGTTTTCTCCATTGATAGTGAACACTAGCTTGGCTGGGTGTAGAAGTTTGGGTTTGCATCCATGGTCTCTTAGTTTTTGAAGTAAGAGCTCAACACTTCTGCAGGAGTTCCGTGTCTCTTAATGTCATGTCAGGGCTTTTTTCTTTTTCTTTTTTTTTCCTTGCATTTTATTGTATTTGTATTTATTTGTCACCCTACAGGTTTTGCACAAGTGTTTGCTCATGATGATGTTTTATGGGATTCCTGAGCATGCAGACGAGCATACTCTGGGTTTACACCTGCTCTGCTGCCCTCTCGGGCTCTTTCCCTGCCGCTTGTTTGCTTTGTCCTATTCTCACATTACATTACATTTTATCTTATGTTATCCCTTAGAAGTTGTTTTCTAGTGCGAGACAGAAAGAGAGTAGATCTGGATGGAAGAGGAGGTGGGGAGGAACTGGGAGGAGTTGGGGGAGGAGATACTGTAATCAGAACATATTGTATGAAAAGATCTATTTTATAAAAGAAAATATCTATAATACATTGTTATGAGACATAAGCAAACTATGATTTTAGGTGATGACTCTCATAAATATTATAACTATTTTAATATACTATCTTCTTATTTTTGTGAAATTTTAGTAACAGGCTTTTTGTTATTCTAATTCCTATATGACATATACCAAATTATAATGCCTTATGTATTTATAATGTATAAATATATGAGAATGAATGTACAGAATATTTTATATTGCAAAACAATTGTATATACCAAACATTTGAATGGTCATTCCTAAAATGAATAATAAGCATATGAAAAATAATAATAGCAATAAACTGATTTTCAACCCGTGTTGTAAATATATGCAGAGCCACCAAGGCAGGCAGAGCTGCTGCAACAAGCACACATACTAGATCACCTGCCTTTGAGTGTAAAAAAAAAAAATGAACTAACCGTGCCCAGAGAGGCTTGTGATACCCGCCGGGGCTCCCAAGAGAGGCTTGTGATACCCACTGAGGCTCTTATTATGTACCAGGCACAACTCCAAATCCCTTATGCTCGCTCCTTAGGGTTGTATCGAATTGCTCCCCTTATATGATGAGGAAGCTGAAGGACAGAGAGGATCCGTTCTACGGTCCCTGGCTCTTCAGAGGGGATTTTTTTTTCTTCCCGGGGTTGAGCTTTAAATCTCAGGAGTCAAATGGAATATCCCTGACCTCCTCCATGCTACCCCCAAATGCTCCAGGTGTTCCGTAATAGACATGAAGCTAAGCTGGGGAGGAGAGGACGCACCTCCTGACATCTGTGACGGCCCTGGGCTGACAGTGAGGGCTAAGCCTGTCTCTCTTGGCCAGCATGTAGCATCAGAGGGTCCACGGAGCAAACAGGGGGGTCTCAGAAGGCAGAAGAAGCCACCAATGGAACCGTGAGGGGCTGACACAGGGGAAAGGGAGTCAAGAATCCTGCGAGGCTGCCGGCGCTCCTCTGCACTCTTGACCAGCCCTTGCGAACTCTCCTCTCTGGTGCAGAGTCTTGGGAATGCCCTTTCCTTGACTGCGTGTCCAGTTGCTGTAATGGAACACCCTCGGAAGATAAGGGGGCAGGGTGGTCTGGATGAGAATAGCCCCGTAGGCTCATATGTTTGAGTGCTTGGTTCCTCCTTGGTGGAAATGTTTGGGAAGGGTTAGTGTGACTGTGATGGCTATTTCTAGCTTTTAACTTGGCTGAGTCTGGAATTAACGAAAACCCAAGCTGCTTGGTACACCTCTGAGGGATTTTACTTGATTAGATCATGTGAGGTAGGAAGACCCACCTTTAATGTGGGTCATGTCTTTTGCTGGTAGCCTACAGAAAGGACATGGAGGAAGGAGGCCTCGCTGTTTGCCTGCTTGCCCGTGGTCTTGCTGGTAAATCCATTCCTCACTGGCACTGGAGCAGGCTCTCCACCTGCCCAATGCTGTGCTGCCCCTTTAAAACAGTTCCTCATGTGGTGCTGACCACCAGCCATTAAAGTCATTTTTGTTTTTGTTTTTGGGATGCCATTAAAGTAATTTCACTGCAACTTCATCACTGCAATTTTGCTACTATTACGAGTCATAATGTAAATATCCGTGTTTTCCCACCGTCTAATATCCGTGTTTTCCCACCGTCTAATATCCGTGTTTTCCCACCGTCTTAGGTGACTCCTGGGAAAGGGCTGTTCGATCCCCAAAGGGGTCACGACCCACAGATTGAGAATTCCTGCACTGCGGTTTGCTTCTTCAGGGTTCTGGCATATACTAAAAACCAGCTGAGACAATCCTACCTCACAAGCCAAACAACTATTGGATCCCGGGCCTTTCCTTTGTTAGATAGTCCTTGTTAGAACACTCGGGCCACAGCCTGCGAGCCACTCTACTAGGTCCCATTTATATAATTCAGTCTATAAGCTGTGTTTCTCTGAAGAATCCTTACTAATACAGTGGCCTTGTGGGAAGAGGTGTGTCACTGAGCCAGGGGACTTTGAGGTTTCAAAAGCTCAGGCCATTCCCGGTTAGCTCTTTTTACCTCATGCTTGTGGATGAGACATAAGGTCTCAGCTACTGCTCTGGCACCATGCCTGCCTGCTGCCACCGTGCTCCCTGCCATGAGAGTCATGGGTTCACCCCCTGGAACTGTAGGCTCTCAGTAAACACTTTCTTCTACAGCACACCATAGCATAGCATAGCATAGCATAGCATAGCATAGCATAGCATAGCATAGCATAGCATAGCATAGCATAGCATAGCATAGCATAGCACACCATAGCATAGCATAGCGTAGCGTAGCATAGCATAGCATAGCGTAGCGTAGCGTAGCGTAGCACAGCGTAGCATAGCATAGCACACCATAGCGTAGCGTAGCGTAGCGTAGCGTAGCGTAGCGTAGCGTAGCGTAGCATAGCATAGCGTAGAATCTGCACAGTTTCCTGTCACTGTGTCTCTTCACAGAGATAGAAAAGTAACGAAAACAGAGAAGGTTAATTCTGGTTCTCAGCTCAAGTTGCAGTCCAACACGGTGGGAATGGTTTGGTGGCCAGGGCATGAGGTAGCTGGCCACATGGTGCTCAACTCACTTGCTCCTTTTTTTGTGTGTTTAAGATTTATTTTATTTGCTGGGCAGTGGTGCCACACGCCTTTAATCCCAGCACTCAGGAGGCAGGTCTCTGGGAGTTCAAGGACAGCCAGGGCTACACAGAGAATTGAAAAAAAAAACCATTATTTTACTTAAAGTATATGGCTATTTTGCCTACCCTACATGCATGCCTGGCACCTGTGGAAGCCAGAAGACGTGGGATCCCCTGGAATTGGAGTTAGAGACGGTTGTGAGCCCCCATGTGGATGCTGGGAGCTGAACCCCAGTCCTTTAAGCAGAGCCCGTGACCTTAACCTGTCAGCCCTCACCAAAGGTTTGCTTCTTTCTTTTTGTTCAACCCAGAACCCAAACTCGGTAATGGTGCCACCTACGGTTAACCACGGAGTATAGCTCCACCTCAGTTGGCTTAATACAGATAATCCTTCCACAGGTGTGCGCAAGGCTTTGCCTCCTCAGTCCAAAGAGTCTGGAATGTTTGCGTGGAAGTTCCACCCCAAATTCCCTCCCCTGGAAATTGTCTCAGTCCATACTCTGCCTCCCCCACCCCCACCCCTAGAAAGCCCACTAAATGATGATCCCTTTCCGGAGATGTTGAAGCCGGTTACCACAGGGCATTTAAACTGTACCCTTCCCCAGAGCCCAAACAGGAGGTTTTCTGGTCGTCTTCCTTTCCCGTCTGCTGTCTGGGAGGCTGGAAAGTCATCCGGGAGCCCTTATATCCATCAAACCTGGACTTTTTCTAATTCGGTTTGATTTGGTCTGATTCTGATTATTGCGTCGGCAGAGAGGCTTATTGGGGTGTAGAAATTTTTCAGTAACAATATTGATCTTCCTGTCCCCTAAATCCGACCTGTGCCTCTACTGCTCAAACACCTGCCATGGCTGCCTGTGGCTCATGGGAGCCTCCCTGCTGATGTTTGGCCAGGCTCAGACACCGGTGACAAAGATTTTTATTGCTGGAAATGCTCGCGGGATGGGGGTGGTCCGAGGCCAGGTGTGGGGTCACTACGTGCTCAGCGGCTCCACCCGCAGCCATAGCCCGCCCTCTGCACGCAGGATCAGCTCCGGCTTCCTACGTGGCTCTTTGTCGTCCGGCAGGACGCGGAAGCGCAGCAGGGTCAGCGCCAGGGCCACCTTTATCTCGCTCAAGGCAAAAGTCTGCCCGATGCAGTTCCTGTGGAAGGGCAGGGTGGGAACTCTGATTACGTTCTAGACCCTACCCCGAACCAACCCAGCACTAGAACCTGGCCCCGGACCACCCCAACTCCTCCTGCTTATCAGCCCCAGACCCCGCCCCCTCACTCCTGGCCTCACCTGGGCCCCGCGGAGAAGGGAATAAAAGCCAGAGATGGCCTACCCTTGGAGCTATCTGCATCAAATCGGAAGGGGTTATAGACCTGCAGGAGATACAAAGATCTGGTGGGTGAGTGCCTTCTGCCACCACAACCAGGAGCAGAGAGTCCTCCGGGTGGAAGGTAAGAACTGATGTCTCTGCCTCCACGATGGTAGAGTGGTCGCCTAGGCTAGGAGCAGTTGGAAGCCCTGGATTCCATTTCTACACCAGCATAAAACCGAATGGGTGAAAACCTGTCATCTCGGCACCCCAAGGTGGAGGCAGGAGGATCAGTGGTTCAGGGCCAATCTTGGCTATGTAGGCTTTCCAGGTTAGCCTGTGATCCCCAAGACCCTGCTTCGTAGGACCTAGGGTTAGGGCTGGGGAGGTAGCTGAGTACATAGAGCACTTGCCTAGCGGGCAGAAAGCCCTGGATCCCATCTCCAGCACCATATAAACCAGGCACAGTGCTGGAAACCTGTCATCCCAACACTCGAGAGGTGGAAGCAGATGGATCAGAAGTTTTACGTCATTACAGCTTGAGGTCAAGGACAGCCTGCGCTACACACACACACACACACACACACACACACACACACACACGCCTTCTCTAGAACTGCAGCCTACAGCATAGGAGAATAAAGGGACAGAACCTCGGGGTCAGGCCACACAGTTGGATTGTGATGGGTGCCGAAAATACTTATTCTGCAGATGACACCTGCGGAGGAAGTGAGGCAGTCAAGACAAACTGAGCGCGCTGGACCCACTGTCTGCCCAGGACCCTCCTTCTCCTCCCTGATGCTATGGGCACCTTTGGGGATGACCCGACCATCTGGGAGCACAATGTCCTGAGTGCAGCAGCGGGAGATAGCAGTGACCGGGGGATGCAACCGCAGACTCTCCTTGATGCACATGGTGAGGAAGGGCAGCTGTGCCAGGTCGTCCCTGAAAAGAAACCCCAGCCAGCAGGTAAGCAGGTCAAAGCGAGGGCCCTTCAGCTCCTCTGTGACCCAGTGAAACCTTTCTCCCTATAATAAAATAATCTTGAGATGAGGTACTTGAGCATTGTGAAAGCACAGGCCGAGTAGACAGATCAGTGAGTAAAAGCACCTGCCAACAAGTCTGAACACTTGAGTTCAATCCCTAACAGCGTAATTTTTAAAAACAAGAACAAAAACAAAATTCCAACAGTGGAAGGCTGAGACAGGAGGATTATGAGCTTCAGACCTGCCTATGGTACTCAGTGACACTCCATCTCAAAATACATTGACTACTAATTAACAGTTGGTTAACTTACTGATTAGTTAGTTTAATTGTGTGTTTATTAGCAATTAACTTGTAATTAATCAAAAGGTTTTTAAATCAAAGAATTAGGGAAGTACAAAGAAAGTTTAGTCAGATAGCTTTAGAATCTTTTCCTGAGAGACCTTAACATCTAATAACAACAGTATAAAAAGTCAACAAATGGGCAGAGAGATGCTCGGCAGTTAAGAGGACCTACTGCAGTCCTCAGCACCTACATCAGACAGCTCTCAACTGCTGCGCAACTCCAGCTCCAGAGACTCTGACACACTCTTCCAGCTTCTGCAAGCACTGCCCTCACATGCACACACATGCACATATACATGTACACACACATGTACATGTAGACACACAGCTTTCTGTCTCCCACTCCCTCATTTCTTTTCCTCCCCCTTCACCTCCATCTTTCAAAGTCCCTCTCTCCTATGTAAAAGCCTCCTCTTTTCTCTTTTCCTCCCACTTCTTGTCTTTTCTCTAGAGAAAGGAGCCAAAGAGAGGGGCTCAGAGACACCCCAGGACCTGCACTTACCATTCAATCTCCTCAGGTTCACGGTCCCTCAGGAGCTCCCGTACCTCCTGCCGGCATCGCTCCTGGTATTCTGGGTGCCTTGCCAAGTTGTACAGGACCCAGGAGAGCCCGCTAGCCGTGGTATCATGGCCTGAGGGGCAGACAGGCAGCCTGGGGTCTCTGGCTGCTTCAGTATTACCACATAGGTGGCTCAGTCCCCAGGAAGTGTAATTGCCAGGAAGGACAGGGAAGGGGAAGGAACAGAGGGATCCAGGGTCTGCCTGCCATGTCACCAGGATGCCCAGACAGACCCCTTCCCTCTCTGCAGCAGTTCACAGAAGGCTCACCTCCAAACATGAAGGTGTCGGCCTCTGCTCGGATGTCCTCATCAGACAATGCCTTTCCATGTTCATCCTGAAGACAAAGCAAGACACCAAAAATGGCACCAGTTTGGAGGACTCCTGTGTCTAACCCGGGACAGTCTCTAAGGACCCCTGGTCCATCTCCATACCCAACCAACCACAACTCTGTCCTTGTGTTAATCACCGTCACCAGAGTCCCCACGCCAATGATGTCATCCCTGGCTGCTGGCCTCTGGAAGAAGCAGCAACTCATCAATGTTCTTTGTCCTGCACTACAAGTGTCTGGAGAAGGGAGTGGCGCCCTGGGGTACAGGAGTTGAATGTGGATTGCCTTTGAAGAGAGACTCAGAGCACCTGCCAAAGAGCATGCTCCCGTGTGTGTCTAGGAAAAGGCCAGAGAGAGCGCTCCGTGGAAGAAGGCTCTTGTCACAAGCCTGATGAGTTGAGGTTAATCTGAGATCCACATGGAAGGAGAAAATCTATTCCCTGAAGTGGTCCTCTGGCTCCCGATGTGTACTGAGGCATAGGCACCCACACACATAGACACACACAATAAACAAACAAACAAACAATAAATGAACAAGTAAATAGTGTGATTTTAAAATGCTATTAAAATAGGAGATAATATTTGGCTTGCATGCCTGCAGATGTCTTTAAGTAAACCCAGTTCACCCTTCAGAGCACAGTTCGCTCTCTCCCTTCCTCCTTCCTCACTCCTGCCGCCATTCCTCATCCTTCCTCTTCACAGGGAAGCAGACACAGATGGGACAGCTGTCCTGCGGAAGCCCCTTACAGCATTCAAACCGTGCTGCTTGAAGATAATAGCTGTGACCGCCCCAGGGCTGGGAAGTGGCTCAGTCGGTAAAGCACTTGCAAGGACCTGAGTTCAGAGTCTCAGCACCCACATAAAAGCCAGGCATGGTGCACCTGGACAGGTGAGATAAGCGGGTTCCCGGAGCTCTTTAACTACCAGCGCTGCTGATCTCTCAGCTCCAGGTTCAGTGACCTGGTGCGGTGGCTCTGCAGGAAAAGGCACTCACCTTCAAGTCTGAAGACACGAGTTTGACAGGAGTTTGAAGTCAAGGATGCTACTACATAGTGGAAGGAGATAAACAGCTCCCAAGTTGTTCTGTGACCTGAGAGCACACACATACCCCACACATTCAATCAATCAATCAATCAATCAATCAATCAATCAATCAATCAAATGTAATAAATAAAGCAAGGTGGAGGGGCTGGAGAGATGGCTCAGTGGTTAAGAGCACTGGCTGCTCTTATAGAAGACCCTGGTTCAATTCCCAGCACCCTCACAACTATAACTCCAGGTCCAGGAGATCTGAAGCCATCTTCTCACTCCCTTGGGACACCAGGCACATATAGAGTGCACATGTATGCAGACAGAACATTCATACATGTAAAATATAATAAATAAACCTAAAACCATTTTAAAAATACAACAAGATGAAGAGCAATCTAAGAAGACACTCAATGCCAACTTCTGTTCTTTGCAAAAGCATACACACATGAGCACAGACCTACACAATACGGGAACATATGCACAAAGTTTTCTTTTAATGCTACATATACAGGTAAAAGTATTTTGTTGCCCATGAAGGAGACCCTGGGAATGGGGAGCTTTGCTGTCTGTCATCCTAGCTGCTGTTATTGCAGAATGGACTGTTCTGCTCCTGGGCACCAGGCTGCTGAGCACAGCCATAAGAAGATGTGCCTACTGCTCAATGACACTAACTTCTCCTCTAAAACTCAAAGGTCCCCAGAGCTTCAGCTATAGAAGTCCCTGTGTTGTCATCTCTAAAGCCACTGATGTATGGCGTGTTCCCCTTATCCTCAAACTGCCCACTGCCCTCTACGTTAAGATCCATCTCTTTTCTTTCCCTCAGTTCTTTGACCGGGTCTCATGTAACCCAGACTGACATTAGACTCACTCTGTAGCCAAGGATAGTCTTGAACCTCTGACCCGCCTGCCTCCAACACATGAATGTTGGGGTGACAGGGAGGGACCACCATGTCCTGTTTACAAAGTGCTGGGATGGAACCCAGGGCGTTGTGTATGCTAGCCAAGCACTATATCAACTGAGCCTTGTCCCTAGCCCCAAAGGAGAGGAGAAATCAGCTCTTACTGTCCACTGGTCTGTGCAAGACTCTGCCCCTGGCTATGTTAGCAAATGCTACACACCCACCGTGGCTGGGTCTCTCCTGAAGGGTTATAACCCTTTCTACTTTGACATGACAGTATCAACGGTATATTACCTTGGGTTTTATTCCTTTATCACCCATGCCCATGTGAGTCTAGGGGCCTGGGGTGTTGGGTCTGAGTGTGGCAAACGGGGATGAGGAGAGCTGGCACAGCTGGTCTCCTTCCCACCCTTTGTACATGTTATGTGCAAGGACCCATAGTTGGGAAGTCAAGAACAGCCTTCCTGTGCCCAGAGCCCCTCTCTAGTCTGAGGTGACTCAATGGATGTAGATACCCAAGCAAGTTTCCAGACGCCTTAGTTCACCTGATGGTGAAGGGCTCAGGGCCAGTGATGAGTGGAGGCTGCATAGGGTCCAGGACATAGTAAGGACAGAGCATGCTCAGCTTTGTCATCCCAGCCCCAGACATCTGCTTCCCTTAAGGAACCCACCTTACTCAACAACAGCACATCAATGAAGTCCAAAGTCTTGACCTTGGCCTTGGCCTTGAGGACATCATCATCTTCACCCTGATCAGGAAGGGTGCGACGCCTCTCTTGGATGACAGCGTCGGTAAAGTTGTGCACCAGGCGGCAGGCCTTCCGGAAGCGCATCCCGTCCCGGGTGAGGTGATAGAGCAGGTCCACATGCAGATGCAGCTTCTGGTGCCTTCTGGCCACTAAGGCGCTAAGTTCCAAGATGGCAGCAATGTACTCACTAGGCTTCCTGGAGGGTGTCGGCATAGAGGAGGTGAAGCTTTAACATACATGAACACTGAGAAACATCTCAGCAGCCAGGAGCTGCTGCCCATGGGGATGGAGAAGCTAGAAGATGTGTTTACTCTTGATGCCACCTTGGACTTTACCCAGGAGCCATAGCAACTAGATCAGAACAATACAGTGGTACCCATGTCTCTGGTGATAGTTTCAGACCTATTAGTGCCTCCTAGTAGATGGAGGAAAGGAGGGTCAGGAGACCCTCACCTCCAACTCCAACTATTTCTCTCTGTCCCCTACCACCTGCCACAAGTTATCTAGAAAGCGGGACTCCATGTACATCCGTGAGGTCACCATCCACGATGAGGAAGGTGTCGGTGATGGTGCAATTCCTAGAAGTAACCCTTCTACTGTGTGTTGTATGTCCAGCAAGCCTTGTGACAGGCGTTCCTAGGAGGAACTGCACTTGATCTTGAGCTTTTGCAAGGCTGCTTCACTGATTAGAACTTCAGGAACTGTGGAGAGCTGGAATGCTTCAGGTGCAGAATCTAACTACAGCCTGGACTGTCTTTAGCCCCCGTAACAGTCACCATTTCTTGCCCATCTCTGTGACTTGTGACTAACAAGTGAAACCTTTTCAAATGCAGTAACTTAACAAAACCATAGTTCCCAGCAACCAACAAAGGCTAAGTGTGTCATCAGATGACCCCCGAGCCCACAGTAGACATTCCCAATCCGCATTAACCTACCGACCTGATGTTTCCTTCCATGCATTTTTAAAGTGCCTTGATTTATGACTTTAAATATCTTTAAATTTATTTATTTTATTTTATGTGTGAGTGCTTTGCCTGCATGTATACATGTGCACCGTGTGCATGTCTAGTACCCACAGAGGTCAAAGCAGAATCCCCTAGAACTGGAGCTACAGATGGCTGTGAGCTACCCTGGCGGGGATGGAACTGAACTTGGACCCTGCACATGACCAACAAGTGCTCTTAACTCTGAACCAACTCTCCACACTCCCCCAATCTATGACTTCCTTCTGTTATCTTCTAACTCTGACCATGCTGAAACATAGAGTTTGGGGAAACCTGAGTCAACTTCAGGGCCACTGTCACTCATATTTGGCTCCAGAATTAACAGTTTTTCCCCCTTTGAGTGAGAGCTGTGTCTTTGCCTCAATACTCATTGGTCTTACAGAGGTGGACTTTGGTCTATCCTGAGTGCCCACCTTAGGGGAAGAAGTGTTTGGTTTACTGTTCCAGGGGAAAAGTCAGTTAATCCACCACAGGAAAGAGCCCTAAGACTCTTGTCCATCTCCTGTCCTTTATTGAGTCTGTGTGAGCTGCCTCTATGTCCCATAGTACAGTGTGGATACTTGACTCCTCCCCTTCCTTCTCCACCACCCAGGTCCCTCCCCTTCCTCTTCCCTACTTGTCTTCTTTCCACTCCCATGTCTATAATTACTAATTGGTATCACTGGTGACTCAGTGAGTTTGATTAGAGTTATTTGCAGGAGTGTGCACCACTTACCAGTGGTTATACCACTGAAGAAAGTATCTCTCTGTTTCCATTAACTGCCTTATTGTACTATACTCTCCTCTGAGTTGAAACATTCCCTGCTGGAGCAAGATTCTTTAAGACTCAGGAAGTAAACAGCTAGTCTCAGGTAATTCCTGAAACTCACCAGATTCACAAGGCCCATCCTTCTCCAACATTACATTAGTAAGGACTGCTGGAGAGAGGAGACCCTCTGACCTGTAGGGCTGCAGAGAGCTCCGAGCTTCCAGCTTTGTGAGCTGTCAGCCCTACTGGTGTGTGTGCTTTGGTGATGCAGTTGTTTGTGAGTCATTTCTGCTTCTGTAAGTGACCCCTATTGGTACTCATTGGTTCACCAAGTTGGACTTTTGAGGTATCCTTTGGTCTGTCACAGGTTCCCCACCTGGGATGAGTAGATATTTGTTTACATCTCCTCAAGAATCATGTCACACAGCAAGCCTTCAGAGCCCCAGGGACTGTAGCCCCAGGTGGGGACCAATGAGCCCCTCCACCATCTCTCTCTTTACTTTGAAAAGCCTCCTCTTTCTTCTCCATGCTCCGACTTTGAGCTACTGCCTCATCACAGGAACCAACTGACTGAAGCCTCTGAAACCCTGGCCACAAACAATCCTTCTTCTCTTGATGGAAATTGTCCCAGATATTTTGTTACAGTGGGAGCAATCTGACTACTGCAAACTTAAACACCCTCAGTGGTTTCCTTGAGATATCATAATGAAGTTCACATCACTTGGCCAACTTTTCCAGGTCCTTAGAGCTGAGCCACCACCTCCCCAGACACCCTCATCTCCAAGATGCGTCCTCACTGCTGGATGCAGGCCCTGCATCCCCATACCATGCACTGCTCACTCTCTCCCTTCCAGTCCCCCCTCCCTTGTGTCTACGGGTCATGTCCCCAGGCCAGGCCAGGGACTCACTCCTGGCAATTGCTGTTGAAGCTGAAGACACACTTCTGCAGACTGTCCAGGGTCATGAGGCTGATGTGTTCAAACATGTCCAGGCGGGCACTTCCCTTGGAGGCTAGGCACTGCCACTTGGCCTGGTCAGAGAAGGCAACAGAAATGGGCTGGACCTTGGGACTTTGAACCTCTTCCCAACCCCAGCCAACAAAATGGAACCTCTTGAAACAGCATCTGATTTAATCTGATTTACTGTGTGCCAAAACAAGACGGAACTCATATGGTGGTATGTATCTGTAATCCTATTCCCAGAGAGGTGGAGACTGGAGGGTTCCTAAGGCTCAACGGCTAGCCAGTTTAGCCTAATTGGTGAATTCCAGGCAACAAGAGACCCTATGTCAAAAAAGCAAGATGGATGGCAACTAAGGAATGATACCCAAAGTCGATCTCTGATCTCCACTGCATGCATGTACACAAGTATACATGTGCACACACACAGGTGTACATGCAAACACAGGTGTATACACACAGGTGTATGCTCACAAAACAGGTTTACATGCATACACAAAGGTGTACGTGCATACACATAGTATACATGCACATGCACACACACAAGAGTACACGCACACACAGGTACACATGCACACACAGGTGTAGATGCACATGCACACAGGTGTACATGCATATACACACAAATGCATGCATATGCACACAGGTATACATGCACACACAGATGCACATGCACACAGGTGTTCATGCATGTACACACAGGTAAACTAAACTTGATGGTCCATCTTAAAAGTGGGCGGCCCCAGCTGCGCTCCTTGGCTGTATAAAAGGAGAAAATGATCTGAGTGCCTACTTTCATCCCTCTCGGCTTCCTGACTACTCAATGGGACCAGCTGCCTTACGCTTCCACCACCGTGACTCCGCAAACGGTGGAGTGTGAGGCAAAGAGATCTCCACCCTTAAGTCGCTTCCGTTGGGGTCTTTTATCACAGCCTCCATCTGAGGCAAGGACCGGAGACCAGGTCTGCCTATAGCTCTTCCTCCCCGGGGGTTCAGCTACGGGCCTGGGCTCCAGGAACTCACGTGCATGATGTTGGTGCTGTCCTTGAAAATCTTTACGTAAGGCTTCAGGATGTTGAAATGGAAGGCGGGTGTCAGCATGCGACGGTGGCGGCTCCACTTGTCACCAGTGCTCATCAAGAGACCATCTCCTAGTGGAGCAGCGGCAGTGGGCAAGGACAGCACTTTCCCCGGCCCCCAGGGGTGTTCCCTGCTCCTCACGTGTTGGTACTCACCCAGCCAGGGCTTCAGGAAGCTGTAGAAGATGGCGTCCTTGGGAGCAACTGAAGCTGATGGGAACAGGCACCATCAGGAGCCATGGCAGGAGGGAGGGCAGGGAAGGGATGGGGCCCTTAGCCTGGGAGCCGCACCCTCCCCTCCAAGTGCACATGGTAGGATTGGGGCAGGGAGGGAGGGAGAGAAGAGAGGCCAGACGTGCAGCCGCAGCAGACAGAGGGGACTCAGCCTGCTGTGACACACAGACTGTAGCATGCCTTCACACGCTACTGCGTGGTTGAGCATGTTTGCCCTGCTAAGCACAGCATCCCATTCTGCAGACCTTTGCAGAGACCCAGTGCTCCTGTCCGCTCCAGTACGTGCTACTATCTCCCGACACAGCCACGTGACAGAGACATACACACAGGCTAACATGACTGATACACACATGACCTGCCCTAACTGTGACAAGCACACCTCAGCACTCCCCATTGGCAGGCTCCAGGTGTGATTTGAAAGTCCATTTCTGGGCCAGGCATGGGGGAGCATGCCTTTAACCCCAGAGTTACGGAGAGAAAAGCAGGTGGGTCTCTGTGAGCTCCAGGCTAGCCTGGTCTGCATAAGCTAGTCAGAGCTACATAATGAAAATAAAATAAAATAAAATATAGTGTTTGGGAAAATATAGTTCTGGAGGGTAAAAGTTCATTTTGGGAGCAGTGAGATGCTCAGCAAGTAAAGGTGCCTGCCACCAAGCCTGATGACCTGAGTTCAATTCCTGAGAGCCATATAGTGGAAGAAGAGAAACGACTCCCACAGGTGTCCCCTGACTGCCACACTTGCTCTGTGGCACACACACATATGCACACACTAAATACAAGCAAAAATAATAAAATTAACTTCCCTGATGTGACCTAAACAGGCCTTAGCATTACTTAGATTTTTCTCAAAAGGTCTCAGTCGTAGCCCCGAAAACTCCTGGCCCCAGACTTCAGACACTCCAGGAAAAAAAAAAAAAAGACTGTTGCTACCAGCACCTTAGACAAGTGCCAGTGAGAAGCCAACATGTCCCAATTGTCTGTGACCCCAGAGAAACTATTGTCATATAAACCCAGGTGAGACCCAGGCGCAGCCCGATAACACACACTAGAAAGATGCAGGCCATCAAAATACCACATGACATGCCCACAGGTGAGTCGGGTGGGTTTGAAGGAAGCTGCAGCAGAGACATTCCTACTGCAGTCCTTCCTGGCTGCACTGAGGTCACCTGAGTCTCACGGGTGTGCAAGCTGGGACCAGCATGGTGTCTACCTGAAGCCAAGAGCACAGGCTTGATGAAGGCAGGGTGGAATATGCGGACGACAGGTTGCCACGGCCCCACCCACCAGCAGCATACATCCCTGAAGGTTCGCACCAGGCTCTGGATGTACAGGAGCCCTTCTTCTGAGGCCTTGATCTGTAGAAGAAAAGGACTTGCCCAGTGTTTGCTTCTCTGGGTTGCCAGAGAGAACACATAGGGTGGGGAGGCACTGGGAGTCCCAGGGATTCCATCCAGGACTTTATTCACACGGCTGAGCCTTGCCAGGGTGCCCCCAGCCCCATTCTCAGTCCTGGGAGAGAAGACATATCCTCACTTCAGATCCTAAACACTGTATTTTATCTATGTGTGCATGCTTGTGTGTGTGCACATGTGCACATGATCATGTGCGTGAGAGTATGGAGGCCAGAGGTCAACTTCAGGTACCACACAATTTGAAAATTTTACGAATATTTTTTATCACATTCTGTTTGTTGGTGGGGTCATGATGTAGGAGGGTCTTCTATTTATCTGTTGTTTTCATTGGTTAATTAATAAAGAAAACTGCTTGGCCTGATAGGTCAGAACATAGGTATGTGGGGAAGACAGAACAGAATTCTGGGAGGAAGAAAGCAGAGTCGGGAAGATGCCATGAAGCTCTGGCCCTAGATGGCCCAGTGAGCCACGACATCGTGGTAAGCACAGATTAATAGAAATGGGTTAATCAAGATGTGAGAGTGAGCCAATAAGAGGCTAGAACTAATGGGCCAGGCAGTGTTTAAATGAATACAGTTTCTGTGTTATTTCCGGGAGTAAGCTAGCCGTGTGGGAGCTGGGCGGGATGAAAAGCAGGCCTGCTTGCCTCATCACTACAGGGTCATGTGCTATGGTATATATTGTGGAGGTCAGAAGACAACTTGCAGAGTTGGTTCTCTCCTTCCACCATGTGGGGTCCCAGGAATTGAACTCAAATCACCAGGCTTGGCAGCCAGCACCTTTACCTGATGAGTCATCTCACCAGCCCAGCTTTGTTTTCTTGAGACAGAATCTCTCACTGACCTGCGGCTCACTGATTAACTAGGTTGGTGAGACAAAGAGCTCTGGGGACCCAGCTGCTGCACCTCCCCAGTGCTGGGGTTGCTGGAGGCCATCAGAGTATACAGTAGGTGACAACTAGTGTTCAACAGGCTGACCTACAGGATGAGTGACTCTCTGATGGGGAGCCCCACTTGGAAAAGCCATGGGGTCGCTGGCTGTAGACTGCACACCACCCCAGAAAGTTCCTGAAAAATAAAGCTCACTGGAGCTCTCTATGCAGCTCACAGGCATCTCCACAGTCAGAATATCTTTCTGTGTGCAGTTTGTCTGGTCAGTCTCTGTCCAGCAAATGTTTACCCCTTTTTAAACTGTTGGGTTAAGATCCCCAAGAATCTCCTAAACTTCTATTCCTCCTGAGGTGCTTTTGCCCCCTTTCCTTTCTGGAGAAAATGTTTCAGTTAGGAAGAAATGTTGCAATTTGGAAAAAATTCCATAGAACAGGCAGCCTCTACTCCAACTACAAGCACAATGGTTTTTTCCATTTAAAGATTCATGAGTTGGCTGGAGAGAAGGCTCAGAGGATAAGATCACTGACTGTTCTTCCAAAGGTCCTGAGTTCAATTCCCAGCAACCACATGGTGGCTCACAACCATCTGTAATGAGATCTGATGCCCTCTTCTGGTCTGCAGGTGTACATGCAGGCAGAATACTGTATAGATAATAATAAAGAAAACATTTAAAAAAAAGACGCAGACAAGGAGGACTACTGAGACCTCAAGAACAATGGCAACGGGTTTTTGATTCTACTGGACCTATTGGTTTCGTGGGAGCCTAGGCAGTTTCGTGGATGCTCACCTTACTAGACCTGGATGGAGGTGGGTGGTCCTTGGACTTCCCACAGGGCAGAGAACCCTGATTGCTTTTTGGGCTGACGAGGGAGGGGGACTTGATCGGGTGAGGGGGAGGGAAAGGGGAGGCGGTGGCGGGGAGGAGGCAGAAATCGTTAATNTTGGGTTAAGATCCCAAGAATCCCCTAAACTTCTATTCCTCCTGAGGTGCTTTTGCCCCCTTTCCGTTCTGGAGAAAATGTTTCAGTTAGGAAGAAATGTTGCAATTTGGAGGAAAATTCCATAGAACAGGTAGCCTCTACTCCAACTAAAAGCTCAGTGGTTTTTCCCATTTAAAGACTTATGAGCACAGTCATTACCTCCTGGGTACAGCCATTACCTCACGGGCACAGCCACTATTTCTAAGTGCAGCCATTACTGTCTGAATTCTCATCAGATTCCTCCAGAACCCTTATGACTCTGTGTTAGTTGTGTCTATGAACCTGTGAGTGAAAGGAGGAGACTTGCTCTACTCCAGGTTTCAGAGCATCCGGTCCATGACTGCTCAACCCACCAACTTGATGTTGCACACCGCGGCAACAGCAGCTATGGTAGGGGACTTCTTTACCTCACATGGACAGGAATCAAAGAGAGATAAGAAAGGACAGAGGACAAGAAACCCCAAGAACCCATCCCTGGTGGTCTATGTCTTCCAACTCTACCCGGCCTCCTGAAGTTTCCAGAAACTTCAAACCAGTGTCACCAGATGGGCACTGGGCGTTCAACACGGGCAGGGTTGGTATATGTAGCATGACAGTTTCCTCTAAATTGAAACACTCCTCTGGGAAGCTGGGGAGGGGCTCATGAGACCCCAAGGTAGACAGGCATCAGGGGTCTGGAAGGTGGAAATGCACGAGCTGTCAAAGCTTGTCCTGGCTAAGCAGCAGTTAGTTCATGCTTCCCCCAGGTCTCTTGCCAGCACCATGTCCACCCTGGCTTTGGAAGGTGGATTTTCTCATCCCCTGGAGTCCCAGCATCAGAGGCAACCACAAGAGGGAACCCACATGGGGAAATAGTGTGGTCTCAGGACTTGTCCCCAAGGTATCACATATTCCTCCATAGTCTAAGGGGCCCGTTTTTTATATGGCACTTTTCCATCTATGCCTAACAGGATGTCATTTCCAATGTTTCCTGGTAGTCATGGCAACCTCAGCAGAACACTAGAGTAGTAGCCAGGCCAATGGTGATAGAGTTTTCAGAGTCCAGAGAGGGGGTCGGGAGACCCTCTTCTGGTACTCCAGCTAGGACTCTTCCCCCAGCAGTAGGTGATATCTTGGGATATGCTGGAGTCTAGAGAGACGGTATCTTCGGATATGCTAGACTACACAGGAAAAGGAGGATTTTGAAGTCAGGACTCTGTGGTCCAGCTTCCATGAAGCTGTCACTCAGGATGGGCAGAACCTTATAAGTTGTTTGGGGATCACCCATGATCTTATAAGTAAGCCCTCTCCTATTCTCTGTCAAAACACCAAACAAACCCATTGTTCTCACCAAGCTGGACACTAGTGGACTTGCAACTTGGTTGCCTCGTTGGGGTGAATACACACTTGTCCACATCCACCCAGGAAAGCTAGTGTGGCACCCATGTAGCCTCTGGCTCCTCCTGCTAGGAAGGACTGCATTGGGGAACCCCAAGAGAGTAGAGGTGACCCCCAGGTCTCCACCAGGGTGGCAGCTCTCACCCGTCATCTCCTGATCCCCGGGTCTGGCAGAGCAGCCTGTGGTCTAGCTGAACCTCTGCACCCCTGGCACCATGCCATTTACAAGGAAAGCAAATGTCACCAAATCACACAGAGGGAAAAGCAGATCTAAGTCAACACTGAAGTGTGGAGGATGGGTTCTGGGAAGGAGTCTGAAAGGGGAAGCCAGTGACAAGATCATATCTAGATTGAGCAACAGGGCTCATTGGTACATCTCAGTAGAGAAGCCAGACATAAGAGAAAGACACTAAGGGGGGGGGCAGGAAATCCAGCCCCCCCCCAAGTCCTGGGTGTGCCTGGGTGGGATTGCAGTTCATTTTTGTGACCTGTGGGAGGCCAGAGATGTGCTGAAAAGATATGACAGAGGCAGGGGACTGGTCGTGATCTCCCCTTGGGAGGCTTTAAGCCTGGCACAGAGAACCTGAGAACACCAGGGTCCTCAGTCTGTGGAGGGCATGCTGGGAGCCCTGCAGCATGGCCATCCGTGGGGAAGACAGCTAGAGATGGATGCAGAGAAGACTCGGGATGGAAAAGGCTCAGAACCTTTTCCTTGGAATGATGTCATTCTGCTGTTCTAGACCCCAACTCTTCCCTGATCACAGCTTACTGAGCCCATTTCAACCTCCTCACAATTCCTTCCACCCTGAAAGCCCAGGCCCACCTCACTGCCGCACTCACCAGGCCCAGGTGACCCAAGAGCCAGTTTCGTTTGGGAGGCTGAGGGAAACAGCGAAGGCGTTGAGAGGTTTCATAGGCAGTGTAACCCTGGACCAGGATGTAAGCCAGGAGGCAAGAGACCCCAGCCAGGGGTAGGAACAGCCACAGGGAGGCTACTGCAGGCCCCAGGCTCTGCCAGGTCAGGCTCAGCTGTGGCATCCTGCAGGGCAAATGGACACAGGGTGAGATCCTGAGGCATGGGAAAGGGTTGGAGATAAGGCCTGGGGAGGTAGGGAGACTCAGGGCAGTGCAGGGGAAAGGCAAGGAGAAGAGAAGGAGAATGAGATGGATAAGTAAGAAATGAAGGAAGAGAAGAGTATGCAGGAGGAAGATATTGGTTTGAGTCCTAGTCATACACGGGTGGCCAGAAATCAACACCTCATGCTGACTTCCTGTGCTGACCCAGCCTAGGACAGCCAGACCCTCCCACCCCAGGCCAGGGCCCCTCGGCCCACCCATCCTAGCCTGGTACCTTCTCTGAGGAGCACTGTGTCCCTCAGGTCCTTCTCGCACTGTCTCTGGCTCCTGACCAGGACTGGCTGGAGGAGTCTGGGCTGAGCCAGTCAACCCTTGCAGGCCCAGCTGCCTCCTCCTGCCTGGGTAGGTAACCACCACATGGGGGCGGAGCCAGCCTGAGGCAGAGGGGGAACCAATCAGGACCCCACAGTCAGGGTCACACAGATAAGTCCTGGGTCCCCAGGATTTCATGACTGTCACGTGGGGGCTTTAGAGGAAGCAGTGGGCAGATGGGTGGAGATGGAGCCCCTAGGAGAAGGTGAGGACACAGGCTGGCCAACACTATGGGACTCTGCTCCATGTAAGAGTGTGAGCAAAGTCCTCCCACTGTGCCGTGGGCCCTCATTTTGTCTCCTGTGCCCTGGCTAGTCTACAGGAACTCTCTGCCTTCTTCAGGTGTTCAGCATCCTCACAAGGCCTGTTTCCCTCCACCCTCTGAGCAGTCTGGACTAAGTCCTGAAAGTCAACAGAAAAGCAAGCTGAAGCTCAGAGAGTGCAAGAGTCTAACCCAAGTTGCACAGTTCAGAAAATAAAATCTCAGGCTTGTCAGAGCCTAAAGCTCATAACTTTCCCCCTCCAGAGCTGTTTCACCCCACTGGGAACAGTGTCCTGTCAATGGAGGGACATTTATAGTGCTGGGATCACATGGCCCCGTACCAGGAGCCACTTGGGGCTCCTTAATGGCCTCCTGCTTCTCTTCCCATACCAAGATGCTCCTCCTCCCCTGCTGGCCCTGCTGAGAAAGAAGGTAAGGGGCGATATCTCCGTCTACACCCCAGTGCCACCTCCAGCCGGGCCAGCCAGATGGCGGGTGGTTGTGGCCCCCAACAGTCACAGTGCCATATGCCTGTCATCCAACCAGGTAGCTCAAGGTCAACGTGGGCCACACTGAGAACCTGTACTGTAATCTCAGCTCCCCTACGGCCTCCTTGGGCACCCACGCTCACGAGCACAGGCCTACACAGAGACGCAAACACACAATTTAAGATAAAGTCTTGCCTAGCATGGTGGTTCCGTTGCTGTGAAGAAACACCACGACCGAGACAGCTCGTTTAAAAGAAAGCATTTTAACCGGGGCTTGCTGACGGTTTCAGAGGTTAGTCCATGACCATCATGCTGGAGCGCATGGCAGCAGACATGGCTCGGAGAGCTTCAGATGCTCCAGGCAGCAGGGAGAGAGAGAGAGGGAGAGAGAGAGAAAGAGAGACAGAGAAAGAGGGAAGGAGGGAGGGAGGGAGGGAGGGAGAGACATACTGGGTCTGGCTTTTGGAACCTGGACATACTTCCTCCAACACGGCCACACCTCCAAACCATTATAATCATTTTAAATAGTGACACTTCCTGGTGACTAAGCATTCAAATATATGCAGTTATGGGGGCAATTCTTATTTAAACCACCACAGCCCACGAATTTAATCCCAACACTCTGCAGACAGAGGCAGACAGATCTTATGAGTTCAATGCTAGCCTGATTTACATAGTGAGCTACCTAGCAAGACTCTGTAACACAAATAAATACATAAAATATTTTAAAAAGCAACAACAAGAAGAAATGCAATCAAATAAATAAATAAATAAGTCTGCTTGAGGAGACAGATCAGTCAGGAATTCAGCTGCCTGGCAGTTGTAAGGAGTTTAGATCCCCAGAACGCACACAGAAAGCCACAAGCACAGCACACATCTGTAAGTCCAGCCCCGGCCAGGTGGGGGGTGAGATGGACAGATGCTGAGGAGCTGTCACTCAGCCTGACCCATACATGGAGCTCCAGCGACTCTGTCTCAGACAGAAGGTGGAAGGCACGTGAGGGCGTGTCCTCTGACCTCCATGGGAGCAAGGCAAGTGCCTTCACCCACACACAGAGGAACATGAGTGTATGTGCACATACACAGACATACACACACACATGCATGAAGAGAACCTGATCTGACTTAGGCCAACAGTCAAAGTGAGCTTCCTGGAGACAGTGAGCTTCCTTTTACAAGGCTTTGTTTGTAGTTACTGTGTCTGCGAATGTCTGTGATTGGGTTTGTATGTGAGTGCAGGAGTCCAGAGGTCAAAGCCCCGCAGCTGGAGTTGCAGGCAGTTGTGAGCTGCCAGAGTTGCAGGCAGTTGTGAGCTGCCAGAGTTGCAGGCAGTTGCGAGCTTGCCTACGAGGGTCCTCTGCAAAGGCTGTCAGCGCTCTTCACCCCTGAGCCCTCTCTCCAGCCCAGGAGGCGACTTTTCAACAGAGACAAAGAAGTCTCCGAGGACAGGTGTGAGGTGGGGCAGTAGCACACGTGGGTCCTTGTGTCTTTGACAAGTGCTGAGGTCACCAATGTGCAAGATCATGAAGGTTTCAGGAACCAGAGTTGGAGCCAGGCGTGGCTCCACATGGAAGCCTTGAACTACTGTGACTCTGACTCAGGGCCCCTTCAGGCAGCCTCCATCAACCGCAGCTGCAGATCCCAGGGCCCAGTGGCCAGAGGAACCAGGAAGTCGAATATGGGGTCTGTCCTTATGGTAACCCCACAGCTCAGGAGTTTTCTTCCAGAGAGGCCCATGGCAAAAGCCAGGCTTATGGGACAACCCCAGAGAGAGTCGGAGCAGTGGCAGTAGAGGGGGGTGCTAGTTCTGGAGCATCCTGATCCCTCCTCTCTCTCCACACAGTGGACAATGGCTCCAGAAGTTTCAGTCAGTCCCAGGAGATCAGCCCCTCGGCCCTGAGCCTCAGTCTTCAGAGCTGAATTATGGGTCCCATAAAGCTTCCCAGAGCTTCTTGAGAATTCTATCAGACAAATCCAGGGACAGGACTGGGGCACAATTCTGTAGGTTGCGCATTTGCCTTGCAAGAGGGAGGAGCCTATTTCAATCCATAGAGCCCACATTAAACAAAAGAGAACAGATGTAGAGGGAGAGATGGATCGGTGGGTAAAAGTGCTTACTCGGACGCTACCTGAGTTTGAGTCCCAGCACCTCTGGAAAAAGCTGGACATGGGCCAGGGAGATGGCTGAATACAGAAAGTCACTTGCTCCACACCCGATGGCCTGCTTCAAGCCTGTGACCTAGGAAGGTGAGAATCAACTCTTACAAGTTGTTGTCTGACCTCCACATGTTCACAACACAAATAAATGAGTAAATAAATAGAATTTTTATTAAAAAACAAGCCCAGACATGGCTGCATGTGCCTTTAGCCCTAACACTGAGGCATAAAGGTAGATGAACCCTTGAGGCCAGCGTGGCCTGTCTGAAGAATTCCAGGCCAGTGAGAGATCCTGACAAGTGACGCCTGAGGTTGTCCCCTGACTTCCATACACAAGCAAGGACACATGCATATGCATCTATATACCCATACAAATGCACACACATGTGCATGCACACACACAATATTGCTACCTCAGACTCGTGAGTGCCAGGATTATAGTCATGCATGCCACCATGCTTGGATCCTAGACTCTCAAAGATGCTACCTGCTGACTAGAACCCCACCTCTCTTCCTTAGCGGTCATAAGGAGATAACTTCCAAACTCACTGGACCTGAGTCCAAGCTGACTGTGCAAACTCAAACAAGTAGCTTGCCTCCCATGGGCCTCTGTCCTCCTTAAGATGGAGAGGTGAGGTTACACCCACTTTAGTGGGCCACTGAGCATCTACAGTATCCCTGGCCTGCGGCTTGGACTCAAGACACATAAGACATACAAGGTCCCCATCATCATGATGCTCATGTCTGATGAGGGATATTACCAGGAAAGAGGACCAAGTCAGATGGAGGCTTGGGAAGGATTTAGCAGAGACCAGGAGAATGAAGGACTGTTCAGGATGCAATGACCAGAAGGATATCCCCAAGAGGTGACCCCACAGCAGAGCCTGAGTCATATGGAGGAGTGCGAGGCAGCAGGTGGACCACCTGAAACACACCGACCCACCTTCTGCACACTTCCCCTCAGAGCGGAGATAAGGGGCATGCAGCAACTTCCCCTCCGGTGGTGGGGGAAGGGGAAGGAGCCACACAGAAACCACGCTGCAATGCTGCATGGCCCCAGGTTAAGGCCAGAGATTCTGCATTCTCACCCTGCAGTAAAGTCCAAGGCCCAGCAGCCCACAGGACAGTTGAGGGCCAGACCCATACAGAGAGCCCCAGCATCTTGGCAGAAATGCCAGGCGCTCAAAGGAGCCACCCCGCTGGGCTCTATGATCCTTTTCCCACAGAAATTATAAAGCCAGTGTTTAGGGCTGACAGGATGGCCCAGTAGTACAGGCACTTGCCACCAACCTGACAACCTGGGATCAACAGCCACAGTTGCCCTCTGACCTCCACATGTGCGGTACGGCATGTGTGCTCTCCCTCTCACACATACATACAATTATATTTTTAAATCGCCTTGTTTTTGCCAGCACTCTGTGGCTTCTCTGCATCCATACAGTATTGTGCCCTATGCAGAACCATGAACTAGGCCTCCATTTCTGTGTGCTTCCATTCACTTCCCTCAAAAAAACATGAGCTTTTACCTTTTTTAAAAGCATAAATGCCCTTTTCAGTTATTTTTTATTATTGTATTATGTATTTATTGTGTGTATGCGTGTAGGCATGGGTGTGGCATGCTGGAATGTTGGCTTACCTCATTGGCTTGACCCTCCCAGGTGACCACACTGGCTGTGAGAACGTGAGTACCACACCACGTCATGTTCAGAAGACAATTTCACAGGTCTCCTCCCCAGCCTCCAACTCTTACGTCCTTTCTCTCCCTGAGATGCCTACGCCATGGTGGGGTGTGTAGATGTCTCACTAAGGACCGAACAGCCAGTTACTTCAGCATTTTAACCGGTTATGAATCTGCACACTACCTGCTGACTGTGGGAAAAGTAGACTTCTCTGGCCAAGGCTGAGATCAGCGATAATCTATGGGACTTTTTCTGTGTTTTTGCTTGATGAATTAAAATTTTTCTCCTTTGTATTGTTAATATCATAAGTCACATTGATTGGTTTCTTTTCAATTGTTTTATTGTGCTTATAATCTATCATTCAGGGCATGCACGAGAGAAGTCAAACGTTCGGGAGTCTGTTATCTCCTCACTGTGTGGGTCCCAGGGACCAAACTCAGGTCATCTGACTTGGTGGCAAGCGCCTTTAGTCCTTGAGTCATCTCGCCAGTCTAGATCAGTTGGCTTCCGAATGATAAAAGATGTTTGGAATGAGTCATGATGTAGTTTATTGGGTTTCCTCTGCTAATGTTTTGTTTATAATTTTTGCACTTTTTTTCATTTCTTCTGGGGTTACTATTTTTGAGACAGGGTCTCATAAAGTGCAGACACCCCTTGAACTCCTGAATCTCTTGTCTCAGCCTCACACATCACGGCATGGCCCCACCTGGCTGCATTCTGTTTCTGACTGTAATAGGGATGGGTCTGTGGTTTCTCAGGATATTCATCTTCCTGCCAAAGTTGCTGCAGGCCTGCTGGGATGGATGATGAAGGCTTCCATCTTTCCCTCCACTCTGAAGGTCTCATCCCCCACCTAAGGAACTCTTGGCAGTTAGCAGCTGTGGGGGAAGGGAAGGACACTTCCTGTAGAAGTGGGCTGCATGCTTGTGTTCCTGTAAGCAACTCTAAATGACTCACTGATTTTTCAAAAGTCAAAAAGGGATGTGACAGTAGAAAGTGGTGCTGGCTGAAAGAGGAAGGAAGGAAGGAGATCTTTGGAGATGGGGGGGGGGTGTACAAGAGAGGGTGACAGGCCAGGGAGATTGCTCAGCTGATAAGTTTGCTTACCACAAAGCATGACAACCTGAGTTTGATCCCTGAAACTCACATGATGGAAGAGGAGGTAAAGGACGTAAATATGATCAAACACATTACATATGTGTACAGAGTGCCTTAATGAAACACGTTATTTTTTAAATTGTTTTTATTGAGCAATACATTTTTTCCCACTCCCCTTCCTTTTCTCCCTTCTTCCTGTCAACCCTCCCCATTGCCCTCCATGTTCCCAATTTACTCAGATTTTGTCTTTTTCTGCTTTCTATGCAGATCCATGCATGTCTTTCTTAGGGTCCTCTTTGCTGTCTAGGTTCTCTGGGGTTGTGGACTGTAGGCTGATTATTCTTTGCTTTATGTCTAAAATCCACTGATGAGTGAGTACATATTATATTTTTCTTTCTGAGTCTGGGTTACCTCATTCATTCAGTATGTTTTTCTAGTTCCATCCGTTTGCCTGCAAATTTCAAGACATCATTACTTTTTACTGCTGAATAGTACTCCATTGTGTAAATGTACCACATTTTCCTTATCCATTCTTCGGTTGAGTGGCATCTAGGCTGTTTCCAGGTTCTGGCTATGACAAATAATTCAGCAAATGTTCTTGAGGTACGATTGAGCATCCTTTGGTTATATGTCCATTAGTGGTATTGCTGGATCTTGAGGCAGATTGATTCCTAATTTTCTGAGAAATCACCATGCTGATTTCCAAAGCAACTGTGCAAGTTTACTCTCCACCAGCAGTGGATGAGTGCTCCCCTTACTCCACATCCTCTCCAGCATAAGCTGTCATCAGTGTTTTTGATCTTGGTCATTCTGACAGGTTAAGATTGCACTTCAGAGTTGCTTTGATTTGCATTTCTCTGATGGCTAAGGATATTGAACAATTCCTTAAGTGTCATTCGGCCATTTGGGTCCTCTGTTGAGAGTTTTTTGCTTAAGTCTATACCCCAGTTTTTAATCGGATTATTCATTCTTTTGATGTCTAGGTTTTTGATTCGTCATTTTTTTTGGAGATCAGCCTTCTGCCCAATGTGGAGTTGGTGAAGATCTTTTCCCATTCTGTAGGCTGCTTTTTTGTCTTGTTGACTGTGTCCTTTGCTTTACAGAAGCTTCTCAGTGTCAGGAGGTCCCATTTATTCATTGTTACCCTTAGTGTCTGTGCTACTGGGGTTATATTCAGGAAGCTGTCTCTTGTGCCAATGCATTCAAGGCTACCTCCCACTTTCTCTTCTATAAGGTTCACTGTGGTTAGTTTAATGTTGAGGTCTTAGATTCATTTGGACTTGAGTTTTATGCATGGGGATAGGTATGGATCTATTTTTATTCTTCTACATATTGACATTCAGTTATACCACCACCTTTTTCCATTTTATAATTTTTGCTTCTTTGTCAAAACTCAGGTGTTCATTGGTGTGTGGATTGATAACCAGGTCTTTGATTCAATTCTACTGGTCCTCCTGTCTGTTTTTATGCCAATACCAAGCTGTTTTCACTACTGTAGCTCTGTAATATAGTTTGAAGTCAGGGATTGTGATGCCCCTGGAAGTTTCTTTCTTATACAGTATTGTTTTGGCTATACTGGTTTTTTTTCCCCATATGAAGTTGAGTATTGTTCTTTCAAGTTCTGTGAAGAGTTTTGCTGGGATTTTAATGGCTATTGCATTGACTCTGTAGATTGCTTTTGGTAAGATTGCTATTTTTATTATTTTGATCCTACCTATCCAAGAGCATGGAAGATCTTTCCTTTATTTGACATCTTCTTCCATTTCTTTCTTCAAAGATTTAAAGATCTCATCATATAAGTCTTTCATTTGCTTGGTTAGAGTTAGTTCAATATATTTTATGTTATTTGTGGCTATTGTAAAAGGTAATGTTCCACTGATTTCTTTCTCAGCCCATTTATAATCTGTATATAGGAAGGCTACTGATAATTTTTAGTTAATCTTGTATCCTGCTACAATACTGAAGGTGTTAATCAGTTTTAGGAGTTCTGTGGTAGAATTTTTAATGTCACTTATGTATACTATCATATGATCAACAAATAGTGAAAGTTTGACTTCTTCTTTTCTAATTTGTATCCCCTTGATCTCCTTCAAGTACTGTGTTGAATAGATATGGAAAGAGTGGACAACCTTGTCTTATTCCTGACTGCAGTGAGATCACTTTGAGTTTCCATTTAGTTTGATGTTGGCTGTTGACTTCCTGTAAATTGCCTTTATTATGTTTAGGTATGTTCCTTGTATCCCTGATCTTTCCAAGACCTTTGTCATAAAGGGGTGTTGGATTTTGTCAAAAGCTTTTTCAGCATCTAATGAGTTGATTATGTAGGGTCTTATTTTTCAGTTTGTTTATATGGTGGATTACGCTGACAAATTTTCCTATGCTGAACCATTCCTGCATCTCTGGGATGAAGCCTATTTGGTCATGGTGGATGACTTTTCTGATGGATTCGGTTTGCCAGTATTTTACTGTGTATTTTTGCATCAATGTTCATGAATAAGATTGATCTCTAATTCTCTTTCTTAGTTGTGCCTTTGTGTGGTTTGAGTATCAGAGTAACTATAGCCTCATAAAAAGAGTTTGGCAAGATGGGTGGTGGTGGCACACGCCTTTAATTCCAGCACTCAGGAGGCAGAGGCAGGCGGATCTCTGTGCGTTCGAGGCCAGCCAGATCTACAAGAGCTAGTTCCAGGACAGCAACCAAAAGGTATGGAAAAACCTTGTCCGGAAAATAAAAAAGAAAGAAAGAAAGAAAGAAAGAAAAAGAAAGAAAGGAAAAGTTTGGCAATGTTCCTTCTGTTTCTATTTTGTGGAATAATTTGAGGAGTATTGGTATTAGTTCTTCTTTGAAAATCTTGTACAATTCTGTGCTGAAGCCATCTAGTCTTTTTTCTTTTCTTTTTCTTTTTTTTTTTGGTTGGGAGACTTTTGATGACTGTTTCTTTCCTTAGCAGTTATAAGTTTATTTAATTTGCTTATCTGATCTTGATTTAATTTTGTACACAGTACTTATTCAGAAAATTGTCAATTTCTTTAAGTTTTCCAATGGTGTGGAATACAGATTTTTTAATATGACATGATGATTCTCTGGATTTCCTCCATGTCTCCATGTCTGTTGTTATGTCCCACTTTCCATTTCTGATTTTGTTAATTTGGATATTCTTTCTTTGCCTTTGGTTAGTTTGGATAAAGGTTTGCCTATCTTGTTGATTTTCTCGAAGAACCAACTCTTTTCTCATTGATTTTTTTGTATTGTTTGCTTTGTTTATATTATATTGATTTTAACTCTCAATTTGATTATTTCCTGTCATCTAGTCCTCCTGAGTGAGTTTGTTTCTTTTTGTTCTAGAGCTTTCAGGTGTTCTGTTAATTCACTAGTGTGGGATTTTTCCAGCTTCTTTCTGTAGGCATTTAGTGCTATGACCTGTCCTCTTAGCACTGCTTTCATTGTGTCCCATAAGTTTGGGTATGTTATGCACTCATTTTCATTGAATTTTAGGAAGTCTTTAATTTTTTCCTTTATTTCCTCCTTGACTCAGTGGTGATTCCCTTGAGCATAGTTCAATTTCCACAAGGTTGTAGGCTTTCTGCGGTTAGTGTTGTTGTTGAGTTCTAACTTTAAGTCATGATGATTCAATAATCCAATTTTTTTTGTATCTGTTGAGATTTGCTTTGTTACAGAGTAAGTGGTTGATTTTAGAGAAGGATCCATGAGGTGCTGAGAAAAAGGTATATTCTTTTGTGTTTGTGTGGAATATTCTGTACATGTCTGTCAATTTCATTTGAGTCATAACATCTCTTAGTTCTCTTATTTTTCTGATATGTTTCTGTCTGGCAGACCTGTCCATTGGTAAGAGTGGTGTGTCAAAGTCTCCCACTATTAGTGTGTGTGCCCTGATGTGAAATTTAAGCTTTAGTGATGCTTTTTTTACAAATGACGGTACTTGTGTATTTGGGGCATAAAAGTTCATAACTGAGACTTCAGCTT
>NW_026068172.1:1013642-1088455 GCF_014885135.2 Alexandromys fortis
GGGTTGGTGAAGATCTTCTCCCAGTCAGTGGGTTGCCTTTCTGTCTTAGTGACAGTGTCCTTTGCTTTACAGAAGCTTCTCAGTCTCAGGAAGTCCCATTTATTCAATGAGGCCCTTACTGTCTGTGCTGCTGGGGTTATACGTAGGAAGTGGTCTCCTGTGCCCACGTGTTGTAGTGTAGTTCCCACTTTCTCTTCTATCAGGTTCAGTGTGTTCAGCCTGATATTGAGGTCTTTAATCCACTTGGACTTGAGTTTTGTGCGTGGTGATAGATATGGATCTATTTTCATTCTTCTACAGATTGACATCCAGTTTTGCCAGCACAATTTGTTGAAGGTGCGCTCTTTTTTCCATTGTATACTTTTAGCTCCTTTATCAAAAATCAGGTGCTCATAGGTTTGTGGGTTAAAGTCAGGGTCTTCTAAGCGTGTGTCTTTTTATAGGTAAATTGAATCCATTGATGTTAAGATATATTCATGACCTGTGATTGCTAGTTCCGGTTTTTTTTGTTTTTGTTGTTGTTGGTGGTAGTGTTTGTATGTTTCCCTTCTTTGGGATTTGCTGGTGTGGAATTGTCTATTGTCTGTGCTTTCATGGGTACAGTTAACATCCTTGGATTGGAGTTTTCCTTCTAGTACTTTCTGTAGGGTTGGATTTGTGGATAGGCATTGATTAAATCTGGTTTTCTCATGTAATATCTTGTTTTCTCCATCAATGTTGATTGAGAGTTTTTTTTTTTGGACATAGAAGTCCAGACTGGATTCTGTGGTCTCTTAGTGTCTGCATAATACCCGACCAGGACCTTCTGACTTTCATTGTTTTTATTGAGAAGTCAGGTGTAATTCTGATAGGTTTACCTTTATATGTTACTTGGCCTTTTTCCTTTGCAGCTCTTAATATTCTTTCTTTATTCTGTATGTTTAGTGTTTGATTATTATGTGGTGAGGGGACTTTTTTTGATTCAGTCTATTTGGTGTTTTGTAAGCTTTTTGTATTTTTATAGGCATGTCCTTCCTTAGGTTGAGAACATTTTCTTCCATGATTTTGTTGAATATATTTTCTGTGCCTTTGAGCTGGAGTTCTTCTTCTTCTTCAATTTGTATTATTCTAAGGTTTGGTCTTTTCATGGTGTCCCAGATTTCCTGGATATTTTGTGTTAAGAATTCATTGGATTAAGCATTTTCTTAGACTGATGAATCTATTTCTTCTATCATATCATTAACTCCTGAGATTCTCTCAATTGTCTGTTGTATTCTGTTGTTTATGCTTGCATCTGTAGTTTCTGATTGCTTATACAGATTTTCCATTTCCAGGTTTCTCTTTGTTTATGTCTTCTTTATTGCCTCTATTTCAGTTTTCAAGTCTTAAACCATTTCTCTCACCTGTTTGATTGCCTTTTCTTGGCTTTCTTTAAGGGATTTGTTGATTTCTTCTAATTTTTTGTTTGTCTTTTCCTCCACTTCTTTAAGAGAATTGTTCATTTCCTCTTTAAGGGCCTCCATTGGTATGGGAGAATTGTCTGTATTTTGTCAATCATGTATTTTAATAAAACTCTGATTGGCAAGGCAGGAAATAGAGGTGGGCCATGAGAATAGGAGAATGCTGGAAAGGATGAAGCCCATTACTCCCATTCAAGCCCAGACCACCGAGAAGCAAGATGTGAGCTGCCCTGCTGAGAAAGGTACCAAAACATGTGGCTAGCATAGATAAGAACAATGGGTTAATATAAGCTACAAGAGCTAATGGGCCAATCAGTTTTATAACTTATGGAGATCTCTGTGTGATTTTCTTTGGGACTTGCTGGCTGTGGGGTACTTGGCAGGACAGAAATGCTAACAAGCCGGCCCTCATGTTACACTCAATCATCTTTATAAAGTTATTTTTAAAGTCATTTTCTTCTGCTTCATGTGCATTGGGATGTTCAGGTCTTGCTATTATAGAACCACTAGTTTCTGGTGGTGCTGTATTGCTCTTTATATTGTTGAGTGTATTCTTACCCTGTTGTCTACCCAACTCTTCCTCCAATTGGAAGAGGTAGAGCCTGTGTGTCAGGGGAGTCCCTTTTTTGCTAATCGGTGAAGTTGGAGACTGTGGCTGAATTGAAGGTTCCTTCATGTATAGGCAGGGTACAGCCTTTGGTGATCACTCCTCCAGGTGCCTGCTGGCCCTAGGCTCAGATGCTCACTCCTCCAGGTGCAGGCAGAGATGAGGTTGAGGCTCCAGTGGTCAGATAATTTCTGGAAGGCACTGCTGATGCTGCTCCCAGCAGCCTGACCTGGACCTCCCGCTGCGCTGCCAATGCTTCTCTTGGTGGCTTGTTCCATCTGCTGCACTCATAAAACACATTATTACATGTAATTAATATATAGTGATAAAAATGTTATCAAAACTAAACCAAGGGGGCTGGAGAGATGGCTCAGTGGTTAAGAGCATTGCCTGCTCTTCCAAAGGTCCTGAGTTCAATTCCCAGCAACCACATGGTGGCTCACAACCATCTGTAAAGAGGTCTGGCACCCTCTTCTGGCCTTCAGGCATACAGACAGAATATTGTATACATAATAAATAAATAAATATTAAAAAAAACCTAAACCAAGGGGGCAGAGATATGGCTCAGTGGTAAAGATCACTGGCTGCTCTTGCAGGCAACTCCAGTTTCGTCCCTAGCACCCACATAGCAACTCACAATCACCTATAATGCCAGTTCCAAGGGATCCAGCACCCTCTTCTGGACTCCATGGGTACTGCATACACACACACATATACACACACACACACACAGAGAGAGAGAGAGAGTACTATAGAAAACTAAAGATAATCTTAAGCATGTCTCACTTTTCTCACTTTTCCCATAAATTAATTCAACAAGGAGCCCATATGATCGTGGGATTCTTATTTTGTAGGTGCGTTTTTAGTAGCAGGTTCAGTATAATTCATAGATCTGTAATAATTTTTCATTTCCTATTGTAAATGGTTTTGTATTATCTTATATGCTCACTCCTCCTTATTATACCTTTAGTATACATCTGTCTACAGGTCAACAGAATGGCTCCCAGTGTAAACATTCTTGCTGCCAAGCTGGCAACTCATGCTCAATCCCTAAAACACATGGTAGAAGGAAGGAATGCCTCCCAGAGGTGGTCCTCTGACTTCCACACATGATGTGATACACGCACACCCACCCCTCCACACACAAATCAGTAAATGTCAACAGAATTTTTAAATTTTAAGCATGTGTGGCTGAAGAGTGCAACCCAGAGCATGGGATGCTCTAGGCAAGTGTCCTACCACTGAGCGTAGCCCAGCCCCTAGGAGTTAGATTTGTGTGCGTGTGTCCATACTGAAATGAAGGAAAAGACAAAAACCAGCTCTCCTAAGCCTTATTTCCATAAGAAAATGCATAAAGAGTTTTAAGTTCTCGGCTACAATTGGCTTTGAGTCATTGAATGGTTTACCAGAGTGGAAAGTTGAAAATATTTTCCAAAATCTTCCGGGAGGAATTCCAGTCTCAAGGGATACACCTCCCAGAGCTATTAATTTTCCATCTAAACAAAAAACTCAAGAGATAAAAAGAAGGGTCGTGATGCAGTTGCATCCCCAGGGTCCCTGTCTTCAGAGAGCACTTTTAATGGCACCTCAGAGCAAAGCAAGTGATATCAGCAGAGGACTGCTCTCTGAAAAGGTTCTGTCAGGAAGGCATTCTAGAAAAAGTGTGGGCAGGTGTGTATGGACCTGGGCATAGAGGGAGCTGGACGGGGACTTTGGGACTACTGGGTATCTCTGTGAGACTAGAAAGGACATGTTGATGTCCATATTTCATTTCATGATTGGGCCATGTTCAAGGGTATGCAGGCATTTGCGAGGGTAAGAAGATGCATTGACTTCATCCCAGGCTCCCACCAGAGCTTGCAAGCACTCAGTGAGTCTCATTTGATTTGTTTCTGCTTCAGACGTGTGTGTCTGCGCGTGTGTGCAAGCACATGCCAAGGTGCCCACATGGAGGTCAAGGACAACTTGCAAGAATCAGTTCTCTCCTTGGGGTCCCAGGGACTGAACTCAGGCTGTCAGACTGAGCAGTAAGCCCCTTCCCCACAGAGCCATCATTGTGGCTCTTGTTTAGTTTCTTTAATTGCACTCTGTGAGCCAGATGCCATTTTATAAGTCCACCCCTGAGCTTCCACTGAAACCGAGGACTTGGGAAGATGAGCTCTGGACTGCTGCTGTGGAGTCAGACCCAAAGTACCCTGGGGCAAAGGCAAGGCAACCACTGTTGCCTCTACAGACTGCTTTAGGCTGCCAGTAATTTTTATTATTTTTTATGATGTGTGTGTGGTGTGAGGGTTGTGCATGTGAGCTCAGGTGTCCTCAGAGGCCAAAGGCATGGGATCCTCTAGAGCTGTCTGTTTGCTGCCCACTGTGGGTGCTGGCAACTAAACTCGGGTCCTCTGCAAGACTGGCACAAGCTCTTAACCCCTGAGCCATCTCTCCAGCCCCACCAGAATAACATTCAAAACACATTTATGGTTGGCTTTAATTTAAGGACACAGAAACTCCAGCATGGTAGAACCTTCATTCTCCACCTGAATTTCAAAGAACTTAAAGCAATTTTGTGGAGCTAAAGCCATAATTTTAGAGAACTTTATGTGGACCTCAGTATCCAGAGCGCTGGTAGCTCAGTGGGCAGAGTGCTTGCCTAGCGTGCACAAGCGCTGAGTTCAGCCCCAGCACCATATAAATCAGATGGATAGATGCTTGTCCCAGTACTTGGGAGATGGAGGCAGAAAGATCAGGTCCAAAGTCAAGCTTAGCTACACAGTGGTTGTTCAGGGCCAGCCTGGATTACAGGAGAGTCTCAGAAAAGAGAAGTAGGCAAGGTTCCCTTGAATGGTGCTGCCAGGGATGAAGATGTATGAAGATTTTACTGGCACAGAGCCAGCCAAGCCTGGCCCCTCTCCATCTCTCGTCTCAGCATAAGATCTTAAACACACAGCAGAGATGTGGAAAGAAAGATCTCTAAAGTCAGTCCACGAAACCTGTGACAGCCAGGCCCGGTGACACAGCATTGCCATCCCAGCTGCTCAGGGACTGAGGCAGGAGGATTGCTAGGTTAAATAATGCCTGATGCACAGAAAGCGGTTCAACAAGCCTGGGAAAGTTTTGAGATCCTGTTTCAAACAGTAGGGAAAAAAGGGAGGGAGCATCAAGAAGGCTCCAGGGTCACGGGGCTCGCTATGCAGGCCTGTGGCTGTGGTTGGTCCCAGGGCTCCTGTGTTGGAAGGAGAGAGCTGGTCCCAGCAAGTCATAATCTGACCTGTGGGCTGTGGCACACCTTCTCCTGCCGTCATTTATGTGAGAGAGAGGGGAAGGGGAGAAAGAGACAGAGACACGGGGGAGTAGTGATGAGTCCAAAGAGTGCTGTGGGTGTAGCTCACTGGCAGAAACCCTGGACCTGGGCTTGAGGCAGGGACTCTTCTGAGGAACCTGGGGATGTGGGGAGGGGCCATGAGTGAGTAAAGGTGTTTACCTGACAAAACCAACAACCTGAGTTGGATCTCCAGAACCCACATAAATGTGGAAGGTAAGAACTAACTCCAAAAAGTTGTGCTCTGACCTACACACATACTTCAAACAACAAGGAAGTTATAAAAGGAAAGCACTGTCCCAGGCCAGCCTATCACAGGGGTGGGCTTACTGGAGAGAAGCGCTAATTTTCTAAGCAACTTTGAAACACAAAGATGACATCACAAGGGCTGGAGAGATGGCTCAGAAGTTAAGAGCATTTACAGCTCTTTGCAGGGGACCTGAGTTCAATTACCAACACCCACATCAGGCCACCTCACAACTTCCTGTAACTCCAGCTCCAGGGAATCCAATGCCCTCTTCTGGCCTCCAAAGGTACTACACACACACACACACACACACACACACACACACACACACACACCAGCTAAAAAAATAAATCCTATTAAAAAGCAACCTGCAAGAGATTCCAGACCCTGGTGGGGTGCACTTTCCTAGACTAGCAGTGGGGCCACCCAAACATTCCAGGAGACAACAGGAAGTCATTGAGACATCCCCAGCTGGTCTTCACAGGCAGGGACCCAACACCCTGAAGCCAGCAGTGCTGAATTCAAGTCCTGTTCTTGAGTCTAAACTCTCAGAGGTAAACCAGAGCCCACCTACATACTCCTTTCTCAAGACTGAGCCTGGACCACTGTCTGTGACCCTACATTCATCAGCTGGGAGTCTCCAGGACAGATCCAGGTGAGTTCTCCAGGGAAGGGAGCTGGGAGCAGGGACATGGATGGGGAGGCAGTGTCTTATTTAAAGTCACAGCAAACATGGAGGTCAGAGGACAACTTTGGGAGTGGGTTCTGAGGATCTAACTCAGACCCTCAGGCTTGGAGGTGATGCCCTTTACTTCATGAACAATCTCCCCACGGAGAGAAACATTAAACAGAGAGGCTAAAAGCGGTGTTATTGAGGCAGGAGAGCAAGGGTACACCTGCGGAAGTGGGCTCGACTTAGTTCAAGGATCAAACTCAGGTCTTCAGTCTCGGTGGCAAGCACCTTTACCCACTGAGCCATCTTGCCAGCCTGCACCCACCTTAAAAATGTCAGTGGTGCCAGGTTCAGAAATGCCCCAACCCAAACCAACGCATCCTTATTGCGGTTACTTGCTGTGGAGAAAGTCGTTGGTCTTTTTATGGTCTGGGGATGGGATCCCGGGCTTCCAGCATGGTAAGCAAGCCCTCACTCATCTACTGAGCTGCATCCTACCAACTATTTGAATGTTTACATTTCTTTTACGATATAAATAATACTTCAGAACTTGATTCAAGAGTGTAAGCTCCTTCTCCAGGTATGGTGGGTCATACCTGTGACCCCAGCATCCTGGGGGACTGTGGAATGAGTCAAGGTTAACCGGGAGGCACAGCAAGACATAGGGAGGGCAGTTATTGGATCCTCAGTGTTGGTGAGGAAGGGACTTTTTACCGTCATCTAACTTGGGGTAAACTGAATCCTAGGGGGTACATAACCTGCTCAGATCCCAAGAGAGATGGGCTAGCACCAGCTAAGCCCAGGGGCCTTCTCAGCTGAGCTCACAGCGATAGGCAGAACCTCCTTACTGTCTTCCCACATCACTCACTGGCCTTCCAGCGTCTCCTGTGACACCATGTGTTGATCTATCCCTAGTCTCTGGTCCACAGTTTTCTCCTCAAAGCATACACACCATGGAAAGTAGAACTTCTTTTCCCTTTGGGGCTTAGAAACCCTCATCTTCCCCCACATTCCTGGCCCAGAATGGCTCTAAGGACCCTTGACCCACTTTGTGAGTACTGTGTATAGTGAGACCAGGAGCTCTGCACCTCCCAGTGCAAACAGACAGAACCACAGGGTGTGGGAACTCTGAAGCATGGCCAGAGCATGGGGAAGACACTGGGTCTGGTAGCTGGCCACAAAGCAGCAGTCTTGAGTACCGTGATTGACAGCTGAAGTGGGTGCTGTGGGCTGAGACTTGTGATTGACAGTTGAAGAGGATGGGCAGGCTTAGGTGCTTGTGATGGACACTGGCAGTGCATGCAGGATGGACAGAGGAATTGACCATGTGGGAACTTGCAATGGGCAGTGGACTGGGACAAGGGAGAGCTCTGGGATGGAACCACTCACTGTCTCTGGGTCTCTGGCTGCTCTGCAGATTAGAACGTCCCAGGTACAGCGTCTTGTAGTGTGCAGACAGAGATTCACCCACCTGGTACAAGGCAGCTGTCTCCTAGTGTATACAAGGAGAACTGGTTCTGCCCACTCCGACGTGTTTTGGAACCTACTAATCTGTCACACAAAGCCCGGTGCGGGCCCTTCCTGGGGACTGAAGCACCAAGGTTTCCCCTACCACTGCCACCTTTACTTACCACTGGAAAGTAATTTGCTTACCTACCTGCACCCCATCGAACTCTCGGAGTCAACAAACCACGTTAAATGGCCTTTCTGTTACCAGCAGGGAGGGGACAGAACCACAACCCCAAGTCACTCACAGTGGCCAGGAGTCCCCTTCCTCTTTTCTGTAAGGATTTTTGATTGACTGATTGTGTGTGGGTGTGTGTGGGGGGGTACAGTGCCTTCAGAAGCTGAAAGAGGGTATTGCTCTGACCAGACTACAGAATCCCCCCAAAACCAACTAGAAGACAGTCTTCTGTATGTAAAAGCAAAAACAAAGAGCCTTTATTCCTATTCAAGTTCAAACTCAGACTCCCTGTGTCCAAAGTATTGTCACGATCAGAGAATCTCGAGCTCAGTTGGGGTGAGGTTCTTATACCAGAGGTTGGGGTAAGGGATTTTTAAGATTCAGGACCATGATTGGTTGACATTTGTCTAGGGGTGTCCTGGTGAAAAGCAATGGGTGTGTGCTGGCAGGTGATCCTGTCTACAGTGGTTGGAACATTAGGAATTTCCTTTGGATTGTCTGTTCCTGGGTGGTGTCTGGGTGGTCTCAGTTTGTGGTCTTTCTTGGAAAAAGGTGTTGCCTTAGGGTAAACTACGAGACTCAGGGCTCTATTGAGCTTGTCATGGCTGGGTCCTACAGATCCACCTCTTAGGATTCCCTGGAGCTGGAGTTATAGAAATTTGTGAGCCATCCGAGGAGTATATCTACTCTTAATCAATGACCCACTCTCCAACCTACATTCTCTTCACCTTTTAGAGTCCTCTACTTAGGAAAACCCAGAACTTGGATTTGAGTTGGGGATCTTCTTAAAAACAGAAAAAGGCTTGGCAGTGGTGGCACATGCCTTTAATCACAGCACTTGGCAGGCAGATCTCTATGAGTTCAAGGCCAGCCTGGTCTACAAAGTGAGTTTCAGGACAGCCAGGAATGTTACACAGAAAACCCTGTGTGGGTAAAGGCATCGTGACAAGCCTGTGGCAATCTGTGGAAGGAGAGAACGGACTGCTCGACATTGTGCTCAGACCTCCTCACCCACACAGGCAAGGTTGCACACGGATACACAGCATGTACAACACCAATAATAATTATTTCTCTTTTTAAAACTAGAAAGCTCCTTAAGAGAAGAATTAATGCAGACAGGTTGGCATGGGTGTGGGCTTCTCTGCAAAAGCCACAATTGTAGCACAAATAATAAAAACCTAGAGGCAGATATTACGGTTCAACCCAAAAATCAGGAAAGCAAAGCAGCCAAGCCACTAGAGGAAGTCTTACCTCTACCAAGGCTGGGTGACCGCAGACTAAACAGACTAAGCAGACTAAACCTCTCCTCCCATTTTATATTCCCTCTAGTGCTGGGATTAAAGGCGCAAAACTCCCTAGTACTGGGATTAAAGGTGTGAGCCATCACTACCTGGATTTGTTTTCAGCATTGATCTTGTGTAGCCCAGGGTGGCCTTGAATATACAGAGATCCATCTGCCTCTCCAAAATCCTGGGATTAAAGGTGTGTGCCACCACTGCCTGGTCTCTATGGGCTTCGTTTTGCCATTCTGATCCTTAGGTAAGCTTTATTTATTAAAACATAAATAAAATATCACCAAACACAATTCACTAAGAGATATTTCTGCCATTATTCTTAACCATGAAGATTAAGAAAAAAGGGGGAACCTCTCAGAACAGAAATGAGGTGGGGAAGAACTCACAGGAGTCTCAGTTAAGTTCCCAGCATTGGCTGTGTAAGCCAGTTTGGCGGCTCTCAAACACCAACTCAGAGAGTTGCTAGGAAACTTCTCTCCCCCCCCCCCATCACCACCATCTTGATAAGGGAGATGGCTCCAGGCCACCTTGGATGAAACTATAATCTGATAAAACCAGAGGCCACTGGGGTTGCACAGGGAAGTGAGGATGTGTAGATGGAGTTCCTGGTGAGATTCCTGGAAAACTGAGGTTTCCCACAGTCAAAGAAGCAGCTGATAACTGTGTCAAGGTTCTTGCTTCCAGCCAGACTTCTTAGTCAGACTCCTTCCCGCTTCATACATTCCAGTAACTGCCCCTTCTTCCCCATCCTTCCTCAACATTGTACATTGTCCAGGGATTTGATAAGACAGACACCACTGTGGAAGCTCAAGTTTTAATAATAATCCAAGGTTTTAGCTTATTTGATCCTTTTAATATTTAATTGAGAGATAAGGTTGTATATATTAAGACATTCATCTTTCTGATTTACATATGGTCATAGTCATTAAAGCAGTTTAATTAACACATTGTTCTCCTTCTAGGTTGTGCACCAGAGCCCAGAGTGGCTGAGAAAGAATCAGCTAGCCAGCATCTGCAGATTCAGGCCCCTGGTGACCTCTGTTCCATTTACTGCTCTGTTCTCATCGTTGGTTACTTGGTTGGTTGGACAGTAGGAAGATCAGCCAGTTGTTTAGATTGGGGATGTTTTGTGGGTTTGGTTTTTGTTTTTAGGATTTGTTGACTTTATTTCATTTCATCATTTCATGTGTATGAGTGTTTTGCCTACATTTATATCTGTGTGCCTGGTGCCCTCAGAGGCCAGAAGAGAGCACTGGATCTCCTGGGACTGAGGTTACAGATGGTTGTGAGTGTCCTGTGGGTGCTGGGAATAAACCAGGTCCTCTGCAAGAGCAGCCAGCGCTCTAACCACTGTGCCACATTTCCATCTCCATGGAGGCTTTACTGATGTGATTGGCTGGTTAGTAGTTGGTTAATCGGTTGGTTGATTGGTCAGTAGGTTGGTTGATCAGTTGATTGGTTGGTAGGTTGAATTGAGGTTTTGTTGTTCTTATGATTGGTTGATTGCTTGGTTTGGTTTGTCCTCCTGTTGTTAATAGTTGGTTGGTTGCTGTCAGCTGTTGTTCTCTGAGACAGAGTCTCACACTGTAGCCCAGGTGAGCCTCAAACTCATGACTCCTGCCTCAGCTTCCTGAGTACTGAGGTTATATGCATGATCTACTACATTCAACCCAATTTTCTGTTTATTCAGCTGCTCCAGATTCCACATATAAGTGATAGTGGCTGTAATGGTTTAAATAAAATCCCACAGTGAGGGCCACGAGAGGCAGTGAATCTCAGGTAGGGAGCCACATGGTGGGTGAGAGATTGAGAGCAGCAAGTCCCAGGCAGGGAGACATGTGGTGAGTGATAGACAGAGGCACACCGTGCAGAGTGAGGCTGGATCTTTATTTAGTGGATTATGGAAGGGAAAGGGGAGAATGGGATAATGGGGAAGAACAGAGAGAGGCAGAGAGAGAGAGACAGAGAGAGAGACAGAGAGAGAAACAGAGAGAGACAGAGAGAGAAGCAGAGAGAGAGTGGGCGAGGACATGAGCAATAGCAGCAGCTACCTCTTTGGGAGCGAGATGGAAAGAAAGGGCTCAGACTGGATGCAGAAGGAAGATGTGCCTGCCTCAGCAGGTGGGGAGAGGGAGTGGGCGTGGCTCGTCTCTTAAAGGGACAGGATAGATCATTACATTTCCATCTCTTTTTTTAATAATAAAAAAGCAGGAGGTTAGGCACAACAGGTTAAAGGAATTGGGGCGATGGATTTTCAAGACTACTTCCTGCTTATTTGTGGGCATAGTCTTGGGGGGGGACGTGAGAAAGCTGGGAGCTGGTCACATCCTGGCATAGCTGGTCTCTTTGCCCCTGTCTAGTGTTTGTGGTATGGAAATTTCTGGTGTTTCTTACATCTGTTTAAGGTATTGGCAGAAGAAAGGACAAAGTTAAGTTTAGGGGGGAAAATTAGGAACAGGGAATTCAGAGGGGTGTATCTGACCTGTTTAAGGTGGATCCTTCAATTCGGCTCCCTGGAACTCACAAGAATTCTTTGGGACTGTGAAAACAGACAGTAGCATACCTAAATCGGAATGACTGTGACAGACGTTTTTGCATAATGAAAAGTATCTTCAAAACTACGGAAGGCAGCGTGAGAGAGATTTGATAACTTGTACATGAAATCTGTTTGGTGAGGCTGCCCTTTTAAACAACAAAACCTCTCAGCTGTCAAACTGCATCAGAGATCTTTGAGAAGGATAAATTTTTACTTGAGTTACTGATTTAAAACAACAGAGAACTTACTTGGTTGGCACCCAGAGCTACTCCTCGGAGTCCTCCATGGTTGCTGAGGGTCATATTTGCCTTTTGCTGTTTTGCACATGGCCTGCCAGGCTCTAGAAAATCCTGTGAGCTAATCTATAGGAAAAAAAGCCTATCTTGACCTGAGCAGCTAAGCTGTCAATTCCAACGATTCTTTCCACTGTCTGGAAATCTTCAGTTTAGAAGAAAAACAGTTTATCCCAGTGGTCAGCACTTGGCAGTTGAAGTGAATTGTTGATGGACGTTGTTCTGTTCCCATCTGCCTTCTGTCTTCTTTGGAGGAAGTAGAGTGCTGCTGCTAGGAGCCAACCTGTCTCTTTTTGTTATGGAAAGTTTTTTAATATTTAAATATTTAAATGGCATATTCCCCAGATCGCTGAGCAGTTAAGGACTGTTTACTGGGTATAGATAAGTTATAGAATCTGTCTGGAGAGCTGGGTCTGAGCTTGACTATACTGGCTCTCAACTTAACAGGTGATATTTACACTTGTAAAAAGACAGAAAGAAGTAAAAACTGCTTGCCATAGAAAGTAAATGCCAGAACTGACAATAGTAGAGAACAGCTTAATATATTTTAAATCAGGGTTGAATTACATATATAGTATTTTTTTGTAAGAGACTTGAAAGTACATTCCAATTTAAAACTTACTGCTTTGTAGTCTGGAATGAGATACAATGAACAGACAATTATAACATTTAACAGAAAATACATATGTACATAGGTACATTTAAGTTACATGTGTGTACACACATACAGAGTGACAGGAATTGGGTGAAGTGGATGCTCTTGGTGGGCCCTACCAAAGGCATGCGGCTGCACAAAACACACAGGTAACAGAGTCAACACCAGGGAACCAGACATGGAATACCTCAATAAAGATGGCTGAACTTGGTCACCTGATCAGGCTCTCAATTAAGATGGTGGTGAAGTGACCTGACCTCAGTTAAGATGGTGCTAAGGTCACCTGACTTCAGTCAAAGTGGCAGTGGTCACATGTTGTATGGAAGAGAGACCCAGAGGTGTGATCCACCCTGTTGCTGAGCCACCATGCCACAAGCAGCAGCAGAGAGCAAAGGCTGGAATTGAAAACAGCTGCCTTGTGAATCCGACCAATCTTGGCAGTAGCAGTGGCAGGAACAGTTTGGGAAAAGTGGAGCTGGTGGGACACTGGTGGAGCATAGTTTGAGGGTTTATACCATAGCTGAAAATGTAAAAACTCATGAAAAATACCACATGTCCCATAGAAGAGTATCCTCTCTCTATAGACAGGGTGTGAAATGGCGGCGAACACCGCAGGGTCTGTAGGAGAGCGTCTTCTCTCTACAGGTGCAATGTTAAAGCCTGACTGGCTCCGGTCTGGGCAACTTGGAAGCCAAAGAAGCTAGGGGCCGCTCTGAGCAGTCTCTCACAGCGGGGATGACTTACAAGTGGTCAAAAAGAAAAGAACAGAAAAGAAAGGAGACAAAAAAGTCTGAAGGACCCTGGCTCCCCCAAATCAAATTCACTCTGTAGGCATACCATACAGAGTGAGGTTGGATATTTATTTAGTGTGTTATTGAAAGGAAAGGGGAGAAGAGGAGAAGGAGGAAGAGCAGAGAGCGACAGAGAAAGAGAGACAGACAAACAGACAGACAGAGAACCAGAGTTGGGGGGGGGAGAGGAGCCATGGCAGCAGCTACTTCTTTGGGAGAGAGATAGAAAGGAAGAGCTCAAACTGGAAGCAGAAGGAAGATCCATCTGCCTCAGCGGTGACCAGTGGAGGGAGTAGACAGTGTTTGTCTCTTAAAGGAACAGGACAGATCATTACAGTGGCATTAATTGCCTTTTTGTGCCTATGTTATAGCACTTAACAACACATTCTCAAGGTCAATCCACACCGTTCCAAATGGCGGGGTGTCCTTTCTGTGACTGAATAATATTTCATTATAAATGTACATCCTATGCATGCAATTTCCTTTTGTTCCTCATGTGTCTGTGGACACTTAGTTCTTTCTGTCAGTTCCTTTGCCTGTGATACAATGATCTTGGGAGTTCATATATGTCTTCCACACACTGATTTTGTTTTCTTTGGATATTCCACCACTACCAGAGCTCCGAGATTCCAAGGTGACTCTACGTATTGTTATGTGAGGAAGTTCCAGATATAACTGCACATATGGCAGACAGGCCCTGCTACCCTTGATTTTATTGGATAAATCCTGAGGGCACAGCTAGGTCACACAGGAGTTCTAGCTCTAGTTCAAGACCCCCAGACTGGTTGCTATGGTGGCTGTGCTGGTTTGGACCCCATAGTGGGTCTTCTCCTTGTCACTAGCATCTGTTGTTTTCTTGGTTAGAGCCACTCTCTCTAGGGTGAGTCTCCATGTTACTTTTTTGATTTCAGTTTGGAGTCAAAGTCTCACATGGCTGAGACTGGTTTTGAACTCAGCCTCCATCTGCTGAGTGCTGAGATGACAAGCATTGTGTGAAATTATTACTGGGGACATGAACAAATAGTTTCCTGTTACTCCAGATAGGAAACTCACAACAGGACAAATTGCAGCCAACTTGTCCACCGAAGTCCAACTTGTTGGACCACAAGTTTTATTGAGGTTCCCTACATGAGCAGAAATGATTCACAGACAGCTGCATCACCAAAGCCCACCCCAGCATGTGTGACAGCTCACAAAGCCAGGGGCCTGGAGTGTACTGCACAGCCTGCAGGCAGCCTGACAGGTTGGAGAGAGTCCTTCTAGGTGCCTCAGATGGGCTGAACCTCTTCCATGAGCTCAGCTGGTCTCTGTTTCTCAACAGGTCTAATACCTTATGCCCACTTGAGGAAGGAGGGGTCTAGTCAACCTTGTTGCTTTGGAGGACTTCCTGAAGTTTGAGTTTGTTTACTTCCTGTGCTTGACTAAGGGTTCCCCTAGGGGCCAGGAAGTTCTCATCTCAGAGAAACCTTCCACAGGGTGCCCATCTTGCTGTGCCTCCACACCCACTTCTCAATGGACTTTTCGATATGTATTTTTCTGAGAGGCTCAATACTATTCTCAGGGATGTACAGATCTCTTGTCTTCTTCTGAGAACTAACTGTTCAACCCTCGCCCGTGTGCACTGGCTGCTTTGTTTCCTTGTTTGATTTGCCAGGCAAATGCTGGCAAAGACTTCCCATGCCATGGGCCACTTATTCCCACTGCAGGTCTGTTTCATTCCCTCTGCTGTATAAGTACTTTCCAAATTGACGAATCTCATTTGTTGTATTTATGGAAGAAGACAGTGGATATTTATTTATTTATTTATTTATTTATTTATTTATTTATTGTTTTCTTGTTCTTATCTCCCCAAAGGGGCTCTGGGCCTTCCAGATCATCTCTGTCTTTTTCACCCCCAGGTTTCTTTTATGTTTTAGATTTATTTTTCATGTGTATGTGGGTGTATCTGTTTGTGGGTATGTGTACACATGTGCAGTGCTCCAAGAGGCCAGAAGAAGGCACTGGGTCCCCTGTAACTGGAGTTGCAGGCAGTTTGAAGTCACCATGTGGGTGCTGGGAACCTAACTCCAGTCTCTGACAAGAACAGCAAGCACTCTAGACCAGAGAATTATATCTCCTGCCCTGACCCCAGGTTTCCAGGCCTCCTTCAGTGGCTAAGACATTGTAAGAGTAAATAACTGTTACCAAGAGACTGAATGATTTGAAGTCTTAGTATATATAACAATAGCACAGAGGGGAAGAAATCTGAAACATTTCTAATTTTTTATATACCTTAAATCACATTCTTATGCCTTTACATTATACATTTAGATACCTTAAATTACTTTCTTTTTTTAAAGATGTATTTATTTATTAAGTATAGTGTTCTGCCTGCATGTATGCTTGCAGGCCAGAGGAGAGCACCAGATCTGTGACCTGGGATGTGTTTGCTGGGAATTGAACCCAGGATGTCTGGAAGAGCAGCCAATGCTCTTAACATCTGAGCCACCTCTCCAGCCCTTAAATTACTTAGACCCTTACAATTTACATAAATTTTAAGCCTTTTCTTTCCATTCAGTCATTTACCATGAGAGACAAGTGGTTGATTGTTGACAGAGGTTTCTGTCCTACCCAGTCCTGCAGCCATTCAGTCCCAAAGAAACACACAGAGGCCTACATTAATATAAACTGGTTGGCCTATTAGCTCAGGCTTTCTTATTAACTAACTCTTACATCTTACATTAACCCATAATTCTATTAGCTCAGGCTTTCTTATTAACTAACTCTTACATCTTATATTAACCCATAATTCTATTAGCTCAGGCTTTCTTATTAACTAACTCTTACATCTTACATTAACCCATAATTCTATTAGCTCAGGCTTTCTTACTAACTAATTCTTACATCTTATATTAACCCACAATTCTATTAGCTCAGGGTTTCTTATTAACTAACTCTTATATCTTACATTAACCCATAAATCTCTCTGTGTTAGCCACGTGGCTTGGTACTTTTATCAGTGACACAGTGTCATCTTGCTTTCTCTGTGTTTGGGTGATGACTGCAGACTGAGCATTTCCTCTTTCCAGAATTCTCCTCTTCTGGTAGCCCTGCCTACACTTCCTGCCTTGTTGCTGGCCAACCAGTATTTTATTAAACCAATACAAGTGATCAATCTTTACAGGGTACAAGACCATTGTCCCATGACAGTTGATTACTGAGAGTAATCACTTCAAAACAAATACTTCTAAAAAGAAAAGGAATAAAAAAAATCTATGTTGAGTCATGTTATGATGGCACACACCTTCAATCTTAGCACTTGGAACTCAGAGGCAGGTGGATCTCTGTGTGTTCAAGGCCAGCCAAGTCCACAGAGCAAATTTCAGGACAGACAGGGCCACACAGAGAAACCCTGTCTCAAAAAATTATAAAAAGAAAGAGAGGGGGAAAAGGGGGAGAGAGGAAGAAAGGAAGGAAGGAAGGAAGGAAGGAAGGAAAGGAAAGAAACCCAAACACAGACCTAATATTTCTTGGGGGATCAAACATAAGTATAGAGGACTCAGACAGCAGCGTTTCCGGAAGCCTCACCCACACTGGGTGGCACCTCTCTGGAGTTGTCATTGATGTCATGTCCTGTCACTGTCAGCGTCTGTCCCGCCCCATCATGTGTGTCTTGCCTCCCCACCCACGGCCAGCGCTAACACTTCACTGCTTCTAAAACTGCGATGGAGCCTTTTCAGTCTTGGCTGCACTTCCTGGGCTTGGGAGTCTTCAGTGGGAATGTTTAAATTGGGAAGAAATAGCTGCATGGCAGAACGGCTTGGGAAAGGGTAATCAAAAGGCAATGGTAAGAAGCCAATGCATTCAATGACTTGAAGTTGAAAGTTCAAATAGAACAAGACAAAAGAGACAGAAGTGGAGAGTGGACAGCAGTTAAGCAAAGGAAATGCGACCAGAGGCTTTGGTGGGGGATACCCACCTTGACAAAGGTGTGAAGTCCTAAGACAGCTTGCAGGAGCCGGTTCTCTCCTGCCACCATGTTGTTTCTCAGGGCTTGAACTCAAACTTGTCACCAAGCATCTCCACCCTCTGACCCATCTCACTAGGTCTTTGCCAAAAGTTATTATTATTATAGTCAATTTATTCATTTTATATTGTGTGTGTGTGTGTGTGTGTGTGTGTGTATGTGTGTGTGCTCTCAGAGACCAGAGGTGTCTGATCCCCTGGTGCTGGAGATACAAGGGATTGGGAACCACCTGGTGTGGGTTCCAGGAACCAAACTCGGGTCTTCTGGTAGACCAGCACATACCCTTAACAGAGCCATCTCTCTAGCCCTAAGCCAGAGGTCTCTGATAAAGCTTAGAAAAACTGTGTTAGACAAAAACAAGACAGAGAGGCTGGAGGGATCCAGGGTAAAGGCATGGTGATCTGGGTGTCATGTGGTCTGCAGGAAGACCCTTACGTCCACGGGTCTCACCTCCTGTGGACACATGGCAAAGCAGGTGTCTGTCCTGTGCTCCAAAGGCCAGCATGCCTGTGTTTCTGGGTGTGTCCCCACCAACCATAACAGGTGCATCTTCAACACAGACGTGTTCAGTGCTGGAGGTGAGAAGTATAAACACCACTGCCAGGTGCTCTGAGATCGAGGGGAAGGGAGGCTGCTGGATGTGTGGCCATGCGTTTATACACTAAACATAATGCATCTGCCCTGAGCTAACTGTGGGCTGGGAGAGGACTCTGTTATAAAATGTTCGATATACAAACATGAGGACTGAATTCAGCCCCTGAGATATGAATTGTGAGAAAGAACTGACTCCTCCAAGTTGCTCTCTGGCTACTACGTGTGTATGTATGCATAACCAGGGAGGAGGAGAGGGAGAGGGAGACGGAGAAGGAGTAGGATAGAGAGAAAAAAACAGACATGGCAGCAGAAGTTTATAATCCCACCTCTGGGGAGACAAAACCAGGCTCGTTCCCTGACTTGCTGACATGCTAGACTGCTTGGGGAGCTCCAAGTGGGGAAAGACCTCATATCAAAAACCAAAATGGAGAATACAGCCCCTGAGAAACAACACCCCATATTGACATCTAGCCTACACACACACACACACACACACACACACACACACACTATGCACACATATACATGCATACACACACATACACATACACACAACAGAAACTTAATAAGCAGGCTGATACTGTATCTCCTCTATCACTGGGAACACTTAGTCCAACCTGCAGACTCTCTGTCTCTCTTGAACCATCCCAAATATTCCATTTCCGGCTGTTATTGATTTTCAGATCTTCTCTCTGACAACGGTATGGAAATGAGCCTCTCTTCACGGGCCCAGACATGTCTTGATCTACCTATGTCATCTTGGGCAAGGTCTCCCTACGTCGAATCTTGACCTCTTCAAAATCCCACGCATGATTCAGCCCCAGGGGTCTGGTGAGCTGTGTCCTCTGATCTCCCACTGTGGAGCTGTCTTGTGCACTTTAGCTTAGTGACGGACTTCAGTTGTAAATATTGTTACGTTGTGCTTGCTTGAGAGGTACCGTGATGGTATCTTTCAGATACCAGGGTGGAATTCTCTGTGTTCTGTCACAAGTGGATTCTAGGCAGAGGCTCTACTTCTGAGCCACACCCCCAGCTCCTCACTGGGGGATTCTAGGCAGGGGCTCCATCCCTGAGCCACACACCCAGCCCCTAACTTGAGCTGAACCTGAATTTATTCATAAATTTTCATCCCCTTCCTAGTGAGACTCCAGTGGGGGAGGGGGAGGGCCTCCACCGAACAGTTGCAGTATGATGTAAAATTATCCCACTGGGACCCTTTACCAAATCACCTGCACTTCCCTAGACAGTGATGCACTCTGGGAGGATGGGGGCATCAAATGTGTCAACAACCTCAGATTTTACACTCGTGGGGCTCTTCAGTCACACAGGACCTCATCTCATCCTCTTCTTCCTCGTGGCCACCATGTTCACCACAGGACTGCTAGGCAACACCATACTGATTTTCCTGATCGCCACAGACTCCAGACTCCACATACCCATGTACTTCCTGCTCAGCCAGCTCTCACTTCTGGATATTGGCTTCCCACTGGTCACCATCCCCAAGATGGTGGCTGACTTCCTGCAGGAAAGAAACGCCATAACCTTCGGGGGATGCGCCACCCAGATGTTCTTCCTCATGCTCATGGGTGTCTCTGAGGGCGTCCTTCTTTCCTTCATGTCTTATGACCGCTACGTGGCTGTGTGCCACCCCCTGCATTACCAGGTGCTCATGCGAGGCCAGGTGTGTCTGGTGATGGTGGGCGCATCCTGGTTCTCAGGTGAGCTTGTGGCCTCCACCCTGACCTCCATCACCCTGAGGTTCCCCTACTGTGCCTCACACACGGTGGATCACTTCTTCTGTGAGCTTCCAGCTCTCCTCAAGCTGTCATGCGCAGACACATCCGCCTATGAGTTGGCACTATCCATCTCCGGGGTGCTGATCTTACTGTTGCCCCTGTCTCTCGTCTTTACCTCCTACGGCCATGTTCTGGGGGCTGTGCTGCGCATGCACTCAGCCGAAGCTAGACACAAGGCTTTCACCACATGCTCGTCACACATGGCTGTAGTGGGTCTATTTTACGGGGCAGCCGTGTTCATGTACATGGTCCCGGGCAGCTACCACAGCCCACAACAGGACAACATGGTATCCCTCTTCTACAGCCTCATCACACCCACCCTCAACCCCCTCATCTACAGCCTGAGGAACAGAGAAGTCCGAATGGCCTTCGTCAAGGCCATGGGCAGAGCAGACTTCAGGGTGAAGCAGTGACGTTCTGGGGTGCTGGTTTTCCCAGGAGTCCTTCTGTAAGGCTGGATACATGCGTGGTTTACTGCAACTGGCCAGCTGCCTCCTCCAGGGTGCACTTCTCCCTTCTGTGTGAAAACTAGAAGTTACACTCCAGCTCGGGGTGCATGCCTGTCATCCCTGCACTCCCATACAAGGGCGCCAAGGCAGTTGTACCCCAGCTCGGGGTGCATGCCTGTCATCCCTGCACTAGTACAGGGGCGCCAAGGCAGTTGTACCCCTGCTCAGGTGCATGCCTCTCATCCCTGTACTCCCGTATAGGGGCGCCAAGGCAGTTACACTCCAGCTCGGGTGCATGCCTGTCATCCCTGCGCTCCCGTACAAGGGCGCCAAAGCAGTTGTACCCCAGCTCAGGTGCATGCCTGTCATCCCTGCACTAGTACAGGGGCGCCAAGGCAGTTGTTCTTCAGCTCGGGGTGCATGCATGTCATCCCTGCACTGGTACAGGGGCGCTAAGACAGGAAGGGCACCTCAAGTTTCTGCCATCATGGGACACATAGCAAGAAGCTGCCTCAAAAAATACATTTAGTCAGGCAGTGGGGGCACATACCTTTAATTTCAGCACTCAGAAAACAAAGGCAGGTGGATCTCTGTGAGTTCAAGGCCAGCCTGGTCTACAGAGTGAGTTCCAGAACAACCAGGACTACCCTGAGAAATCCTCTCTCAAAAAAAAAATGATAATAATAGTAATAATAATGCATGAAGGGGAAAGCGGGTGAGTTGGCCGTTTGGAGCACCTGCTGGTCCTGTCAGGACCTGTGTTGGGTTCCCAGCACCCACTTCACACACACAGCCATCTGTAACACCAGCTCCAGGAGATCTAATTCTCCTCCGGCCTCCTTGGGCAGATATAGCACACAGATATGGCACATAGACACATAATAAATGTTTTGTAAATTATTTAAGTAGGAGCGCAGGTGTATTAGGCTGTGCATGGTGAAACACTGTTGTGAGGAGCAGCGGGCTGGTCTGGATATTGCCTCCACCTCTCTCCAATTTCAAAATGGAGGACGTACCATTTTTTTTTGCTAGCTCTGGGGTCACCAGGTAGGAGCCTCACTCAGCACTTTAACTCTGAGACTGAGTGTGCGGCACAGAAACTCTTTTCATCCAAGTCACAGCCAAATCTGACAGGCAGAGCACTGCGCAGCACGGAAACACCTCTCTGTATGGCGGCAGGAATCCGCCATGCTCTTCCGCCTGCCTAAGCCTGATGCAGGCGGGGAGCGCTGAGCCATTGACATGGTCTCAGAGTTCTTTCTTTCCCATCCTGAGTGGGAACACAAACATCCAGTCCCTTAAAGGCCATTGATATGCTTTAAAGCCGGAGTCCTTGCTGGCGGCACAGCCCAGGAAGCTGCATTTTAAAACCGCAGCTTTTTTCCTGTTATGGCTACTGAGTCAGAGAAATTTCTCTACAGCACACCCTAGCAAACAGCAAAAAGCTGTGTTAAGCTCTCTCAGGTTTTACATGGAGTTTGTTACCACGTTGGGCACCACTCTGTAGTGAAAGGAAGCAGCGGGCTGTGGCTGGTTCCCACACGGCTAGCTTTACCGGAAATAATTACATGGAAACTGTATTCTTTTAAATACTGCCTGGCCCGTTATCTGTAGCCTCTTATTGGCTAATTCTCACATCTTGATTAACCCATTTCTATTAATCAGTGTAGCACCATGAGGTGGTGGCCTACCTGGAAGGATCTTAACCTGCGTCCATCTTGGAGAGGAGAGCTATAGCATCTGCCTCACTTCCCTTCTTCCCAGCATTTTGTTCTGTCTACTCCACCCGCCTATGTTCCGATCTATCAGGTCAAGCAGTTTCTTTATTAATTAACCAATGAAAGCAACAGATAGACAGATGACCCTCCTCCATCAAAACACCTGTCACCCCAGCACTGGAGAGTTTGAGGCAGGAGGATTGAGATTTCACAGTCAGCCTGAAGAAATGGCTGCAGCCCTGAAGTACTTGCCACATAAGCAGAATGATGTGAGTTCAGATCCCCAGAGCCCACACAAATGCTGGGTGGTTGTGATAGCCCACCTCTAATCCAGCCTCCAAAGGCAGAGATGAGATTCCCCAGAGCAAGCTGGCTAGACAGACTAGCCACATCGGTGATCTAGAATAAGGTGGAGGAGTGGAAGAGGAATCCTAACATCACCCCAGGCCTCCACATGTGCACACACACATACATACATGCAAAGATGCATACACACATACATGCCACACATGAAAAATAATGGTAAATACAAATTAAAAAGCCGCTGGGCAGTGGTGGCGCACGCCTTTAATCCCAGCACTCGGGAGGCAGAGGCAGGTAGATCTCTGTGAGTTCGAGGCCAGCCTGGTCGACAGGCTCCAAATTTACAGAGAAACCAGGTCTCAAAAAAACCAACCAAACAAACAAAAAAATAAATAAATTAAAAAGCCATCCAAGGTTATTCTCTGGTACATATTGAGTTGAGGCAAACCTGGACTATTCCAGAAAAGAACCATTAACAGATGTGGCCCTTCAACCTTGTATTCACAGAACCACAGAGCAAAATAAACCTCTTTTCCTTATAACTTATCAGTCTACAGCACTGTGTTATAGCCACAGAAAGTGAACAGCGACAGCTCTAATAGTCAACCTGTCTCACCCATGACTAACATTTCTACAGTTGGGCAGGGATTGTTGTCTGGTGATTTCCTCCAAACTCCCAGAGGAAGGATGAAGGTTCGTATTATATATGAAGGAAATAAACAAAACTTACAAGTCTCAGGAAACTCATCAAATTTACAGGATTTGCAAGGCCCCTCCTCGAGGCTATGAAGCAGTAAGAACTTCTAGGGTGGGGACGATGAGATGAAGCTGTCTGCAAGTGGCACAGCTTTTGTGATTCGACCACCATCCTGGGGTGAACTTTGGGAGCTCCCTTGAGTCACCCATTCTCTCTAGGTGACCCCAATAAACGCATTGGTGCCCTGAACTAGATTGGGTAGAGTGATTTCTTTGGTCTGCGATCAGTGTCTATCAAGAGGGAACAAACCTTTCTCTCTTCATTTCTCTCTAGGAAAGTCACAGGGCATGGTGCACATGCCTTTGATCCCAGCAATCTCCAGAGAAAGAAGCAGGTGTGTACCTGTGAGTTTGAGGCCAGCCCTGTCTACTTAGTGAGTTCCAGGCCAGCGAGGTCTACACAGTGAAATCCTGTCACCAAGAAGGAGGAGGAGAAGGAAGAAAAAAGAGAAGGAAGAAGAAAAAAGAGGAGATGGAAAAAGAAAAGAAGAAGCAGGAGGAGGGGGAGGAGAAGGAGGAGAAGGAGAAAAAGGAAAGAAGTCATCGCAGGCCAGGACTCCTGGATCCAACGTCTAAAATCCACAAAGAACAGCCAACAAGACTGTGAAACTTCCAGCCTCTGCTGACCTTGGCAGTAATTTTGCTTAGGTAAGATTTTACCTTAGTAAAAGACAGTCACTCAGGGTAACCTTCACTAGCCAGGCCACATACGAATTACTCTGCTGTTTTGATAGTGATCGAGCTGAGTGGGGGAATGAGAACTCATCAGGGCTATCAGCTCTGTCACTAATTGATGCTGCCATTTGTTTCTTTGTTTGTTTTTCAAGTCAGGGTTTCTGTGTAGCCCTAGGTGTCCTGGAAACCACTCTGTAGGCCAGGCTGGCCTCTCCTTCCTGAGTGCTGGGATATAGACATGCGCCACCACTACCTAGTGATGCTGCCATTTTTAAGCTTCTGTTATCACTCACAGGAGACCCAAGGCTTAAGTAAGATTGCTCAACTCAGGATTTCAAGTGAAAGTGTCTGTACTGCTATTAGTGGCTTACAGAGGCTTGATTTGTGAGCCACAGCCCAGTCACTCACTGGGGGTTCTAGGCAGGGGCTCTACCCCTGAGCTATATTCCCACTTCTCCTGTTTCTTTTTCTTTTGGAACAAGGCCTATCCTTGAATTCACTCTGTTTTGTGATTCTTCTGCCTCAGCCTCCCAGAAAACTGTGATAACATGTCTGCATCACCATGCCTACAAAAGGTCAGAGTGTCTTGACCGTCAGTGGTGGAGTGTTTGTACACATTAGCAAATCTTAACAGTCAGACTAAATAGGTTTGTTTTTAAATTACTTATTTATTACTAGTAATGTATTTAGCTATTGTGCCTGTGGTCAGAGAACAACGTTCGGCAGTCAGGTGTTCTGCCATGTTGATCCCAGGGATCAAAATCAAGTCAGCCTTGATGGCCAGCCTCTGCCCAGCATGTCCCCTCACCAGCCCTAAATTTGTTCTTACGTCCTCAGTGTCCTCAAAGATGAGCATCCACAAGACACACGGTGTCCTGGTCACTTTGCTCAGCTTGACCCTAGCTAGAGTTATCTGAGAAGAGGGAACCACAGCTGAGAAAATGCCTCTGGATGAGCTTGTGGGCAAGCCTGAGGCACATTTTCTTGATTGATGTGTAGGGACAACGTCAGTCCTGGGCTGGTGGTCCTGAGTTCTATAAGAAAGCAGACTGAGCAAGCCATGGGGAACAAAGCAGTAAGCAGCACCCTCCATGGTCTCTGCTTCAGCTCCTGCCTCCAGATTCCTGCCTTGCTTGAGTGAGTTTCTGCCTTGGCTTCCTTCAATGGTCTGTGATTCAGGATGTGTAGTGATAAGAGCGGCGGGGCTGTGTCCCCGGCACCCGGCCGCCCACATGGCTATCTTATGCCCGAAATAATTACACGGAAACTGTATTCTTTTAAACACTGCCTGGCCTGTTATCTGTAGCCTCTTATTGGCTAGCTCTTACATATTAATCTAACCCATTTCTAATAATCTGTGTAGCCCACGAGGTGGCTTTCCAGAGAAGATCTTAACCTGCGTCTGTCTGGAGTGGAAGAATCATGGAGACTCCATGACTCAGCTTCTTTCTCCCAGCATCCTGTTCTGTTTACTCCACCCACCTAAGGGTGGGCCTATCAAATGGGCTAAGGCAGTTTCTTTATTAATAAGAAATCACTCCCACATCAAGGATGTGTAACCAAACAAATCCTGTCCTCACCAAGATCCTTTTGGTCATGGTGGGTTTTTTTCTTGGGGATGGAGGGTGTTCAAGGCAGTGTTTCTCTGTATAACAGCCCTAGCTGTCCTGGAACTAGCTCTGTAGACCAGGCTGGCCTCAAACTCACAGAGATCGACCTGCCTCTGCCTCCTGAGTGCTGGGATTAAAGGTGTGCACCACTACTGCCCAGCCTTTGTCATGGTGGAAAGCAAACTAAGTCCCAGCACCCTCATAGCAGCTCCCAGCTGCCTGTAACTCCACCTCTAGGAGATCTACACCCTCACACAGACTAAACATCAATGCACATAAAAATAAATAAATCATTTAAAAAGGGGGGGGCTGGAGAGATGGCTCAGAGGTTAAGAATACTGGCTGTTCTTCCAGAAACCCCGAGTTCAATTTCCAGCAACTACATAGTGGTTCACAACCATCTATAATGTGATCTGGTGCCCTCTTCTGACATGCAGGCAGAACACTATACACACTAAATAAATAAACAAATCTTTTTTAAAAGAAAGCAAACTAAGGCACATAGCAACTAGATGGACCCAACCAGACAGAAAAAGAGGACATTAACTCTGGACATTGAGACTGGAAGTGATGGTTCTCATCGTCTATCCAAGCCTTGAGGAGGCAGGAGGCAGGAGTACGGAGAGTCCTCAGCCATTCTGACCTGCATATCTAGATCCTATCAACATCAGAATAAAACCCAAAAGTATAATCAAGCAACACTGTCCCACGACCAAGGAACCTAAGGCAGGAGAATAGTCCTGCCCAGCCAGCAGGGTTACTTAGTGAGATGTACACACTGACCGTCTGCCTTGAGCCACGACTCCGCAAAATCTCAAGGAATGCGGAAGGAGTTGTAGCTGTGTGTGTGGTTCAGGAGAAAAGTGCTTGTCTGGCTTGTGATGGGTCCTGGGTTCATCCTCTACTCATGAAAAGGGGAGGAGGAGCTGGGAGGAGAGAGGAGAGAAGATGGAGGAAGGAGAGAGAACGGAAGAAGGAAAGAAGGAAAGAAGAAGGGAGGGAAGAGGGGGGGACCAGGAAGCAGGAGCTGTGGTTGAAGCATCTGTGCTCTGTACCGTGCTTCTCACCGTGGCCACTAGGTGGCGTGGTGCCCCTCCAATCCGCACAGCCTCATTGCTCAGATCCAGAGTTGGGTTGATGCCTTGAAGGTCCTTCAGAGTTTCCCTAAAACGCTGAGACCCGGGGGTGGGGTGGGGGAGGTTTAAAGCGACACAATTCAGTGTTTTACAACATCAAAGCATGCAGCAAAATAAAATTTATGAAGGTACTGGAAGGCCATGTGATGGGGGCAGGCCTCTAGATCCCCATGCTGGTGGACCAGTGTGCAAATGTCATGCCTGGCTGCTCAAATCCCTTTCTTTCTTTTTTCTTTTAAAAAGCGTAATTTGCCGGGCGGTAGTGGCTCATGCCTTTAATCTCAGTACTAGGAGGCAAAGGCAAATGGATCTCTTGAATTCGAGGCCACCCTGGGCCAGGGCAACACAGAGAAATGCTGCTTCAAAAAAAAATATACCAGAGTTGTTTCTTTTTTTTTTTTTTTTTTTTTTGGAGGAGCCCACTACCTTCCTTGAATTAAAGAACGCTTTCTACCATACATCATTGTAACAGGAATTACCAATGGACTCTTTCTGAGTGTTCATTCCCAATAAGTGCCTGGACTTTTATGGCATCACTATCAACTGGTGTAGGAAGTTCTTCTGCATTTGTGTTGCTTTCATTGGTTAAATAAACTGCCTTGGCCTTTTGATAGGGCAGAACTTATGTAGGCAGGGAGACAGAAAATTCTGGGAGAAAGAAAGCAGGAAGAGAGAGCCACCATGGAGCTACCTGGTCAGACATGCTGAATCTTTCCCGGTAATCCACGACCTCATGGTGATATACAGATTATTAGAAATGGCTTGAATCAAGATGTGAGAGTTAGCCAATAAGAGGTTAGAACTAATGGGCCAGGCAGTAATTTAATTAATACCATTTCTGTGTGGTTATTTCGGAGGTTAAGCTAGCCAGCAGGCAGGATGCAGCCTGCTTCTCCTACTACAATCAAGTATATCTAGGTTTTTCACAAACAGTTCCTCCTGTTGCAGTCCATTGAGAATGTCCCCAAAAGTTTCATTTTGCTTCCAGACCACCTTCACAAGGCCCTGATTATGGGTGGATCTTTTGTGGAAATGTTCCATGATTACCTATTACTTAAATTCGTAAGTAGGTCATTAATTTCCTGACTCGATACTGTTGGCTCCATTTCTATCTTTCTATTGTCGTCATGTTCCTCTGGGACATCAAGTCCCTCCCCATCTATCAGCCATCTCCCAAGAGATATTGCTCGATTAATACATGAGAAAAAACATAGTCATAAAAGAGACTACACAGACCCATAGCCTGATATGAGGCCAGGGGTTGAACACTCTGCCAGGAAGCCTAGCCCCGAGGGACACGTAGCTCCCGTCCGGCCTAATGACATAAGTCATGTCACACAGATGACACTGGAGCTGGTGTGGCAACCCTGAAGCAGTGCTCCCTCTGTGACACAGTGTTAAGAAGCTGCTTCATGCTGTGGTTTTCACAGCCTTTAGTTTATGGCCCTACCTATTACCTGGCTCTTCCATATTCCTTGCCAGTAGGCTATCCCAAATGGAATAACATGATGTAGGGTTTACTGCTACCCCAACAGGATAGAGAAGCCATAGTTTCCTTTATTCACGTTTTTTCTCTGAAGACTCCTCCCACCCCGAACACGATATACTATTCCTTTCTAATGCTCTCTCCAAACAAGGCCCACTCTTTGCCTGAGGTCCTTTATCCTGATAGAACACACTCCTGGAGGTAAATATGTGATACCTCCCTTCTGTATCTGCTGCTCCCCTTTTGTATTTAACACTGAAGACATTGGGGATTCTTCCTTGACTTATAGGAATGCTTGGGCGGTCATTTGCAGTGCTGCCTTTTGGACGAGGTTGTATCAAAGGCACTACATGTGAGGTGTGTCTCTGCTTTAGTGCTTGTGACCAGTGTAAATGTAAGGGTATCACTGTTTCCAGGTGTGTGGGATCTGATGTCTGGACCATATGGATGGACATTTTTCTGCTGGAATCTCCAAGAATCCAATCATTCCAGAAAGCACCCCTAGCATACTAAAGAATCCAAATGTTTGTCTGGGCAGATGGCTCAGCAGTTAAGTGCTTGCCAGTTTAGGTCCCCTGAGACTCAGCAAATGCTGGATAGGTGGTGCGGTGGAACAATTTTATATCTGTCAATTATGTTTTAAATAAATGTTGATTGGTTGGTAGCCAGGCAGGAAGTATAGGTGGGACAACCAGACAGGAAGTAGAGGTGGCACAACGAGAACAGGAGAATCCTGGGAAGAAGGAATTCTTCCCAGTCCTGCACGGACCACAGAAGAAGCAAGATGTGATCTACCCTGCTGAAAAAGGTACCGAGCCATGTGGCTAACATAGATAAGGATAATGGGTTAATATATGTTATAAGAGCTAATACGAAGCCTGAGCTAATGGGCCAATCAGTTTATAACTTATGGAGACCTCTGTGGCCTGGTTGTAATCATAGCTTTGGAAGCTGGAGACGTGAGGTCTCTAGAGCAAGCTGGCTTGCACCACTAGACATATGTACAGCGAGCACTCCCTCTCACTGTGCCATCTCCCCAGGTAAGATGATTTCCATACATAAACAGTACCGTGTTTACACTCAGGACCAGTGTGAATGACTGTAGTATTAGAGATTGACTAGCTGCTATCATACTTGCTAAAACACGTAACAAGATTATCACCAACTCTGTGTTTATGTGTGCCAGTAGCAAGGACACAAGCTGACACATTAGGCTAACAGTGAGAGCTTCTTTACACAGCAAGTTTCCATGGAGACTGACATGTATTTTAGTATGATGTCACCTGCTAATACCTACCTTTCTTTATAGCTGAGTCAGTTTCAACCCTGGTTCACCAATTCCCTTGTCTCACAAAAATGTTTCACTTCCATTGGCAAATAGTATGTTCTAACATGCACCTACATGACCTGTGATCATTTCTATGTTCCTACTTTAGAAAGTTGTCAAATAGATGTCTGAAAATTACTGTGAAAGGCATAACTTGTGTGCACTGAGAGCTTTACTGCAATACTGGACTGTTCATGCCCCTTCCTAGGTTTCTACTCTGGCAATTTACCTAACATACTGCTTTCTTAGTGCGTTAGCCAGGGATCCCTAGAGAAACAGAACCAGGGGATGACTATTAGCCTCGCTCGTCGTTCAGGGAGCAACTTGGTCTCAAGGGAGGAAGGCAAAGAGTAATTCAGAAGGACTATATCCTCTTCTGGTCTCCAAAGGTGCACACGCACAAACACCCACATACAGCAATGTTCCCACCACACTCACAATTCTTACATACACTGCACGTGCACAAAATACTAAACTTAAAATAAAAAAGAACATGACTTTCTGATGAACAAGTCAGGTATGGTTTGTAGATAGACTTATTCTGGAATCCATTACATTCCATGTGACTAAAGCTGTGGTCCCGGTAATCTCTGGCCAGAGCACACTTCAGCCAGTGGGATACATTTTCTGGTAAGAGAAGTGAGGGGAAATTATGATAAAAAGCTATAACATAAATATGATAAACTTTATGTAGGAAAAGAGCATTAGTTAGTAGGATTTTACTATACAAGAAAATTTCACCATATTTTGACAATAATGACTCTAACATGAAAGGAAAAAAATAGAAAAATTGTGAAATTGATCTCTTTTATGATTATTTTGCAGATATACTGTCCATATGTGAAAAAGATAATACATATCAATGTATACACTGTTGAAAACAGTCAAAATATAAAATATGTACAGAAATCTTATTTGGAGAAAATACTAAAAGTGAAAAATAGGTAAATCCACTTTAAAGTTATTTGTTCTGAATTTATATACATGACCTATGACAAAAGCCTCGTAGGAAAATCCCAAGTATTAATAACTTTTCATATTTGTGAGCACCAAACTTGTATGTATAGAAGCCAGAGGACACCAATGATTCTCTCCTACCATTCTCTGCCTATTGCTTGAGACATGGTCTTGCACTAATCTAGGAGCTCGTTTCTCACCTAGACTGGTTGGTTAGCAAGTCCTTCCTGCATTACTCCCTACTTTTCAATACTAGGGAGACAGAAATGTTTGGGCATATCTGGCTTGTTACATGAGTACCGGGGATCTGACCTAGGTCCTGATGCTCATCAATTGAGCCATTTTGCCAGCCCAAATTAAAATTTTTTATAGGTTCATTAGACAATTATTTTAAAACTAAAAAAATTAAAACTGCTCACATATTAAAAGGACATTTCAACATTTTAAATTAAAAGGAGAAAAGTTATTAAGTGAATTACCAATACTGAAATTATAGATTAAATACATGGACCTGGGTAAATCTTAGGAATAACTTCACTTAAACATTTACTTTCAAGAATAAAATTATAGGCACATAATTTAGATCTACCTAAGAATATGCAATTGACAAACATTTATAAACATTACAACATTTCCTTTGAAGTGTGCAATTTCTAAAGCAGTCCATTCATTATTTTATGCTAGGCTCTTCACATTAGTTCTGTTAATAGAATCCTTCTACATCAGCCTTTGACACATGCTACAAATGACGATTCTACTTACAAGGTTTTGATTGTGTATGTGCTGGCCAAGTGAAGACTTACAGATTTCTTCTCTTCAAGGTTCTGATCACTGTGTTGTGTGTGTGTGTGGTGTGCATTCATGTGAGGATAAGTGTTCATGTGTGTGGCTCACATTATACTTGCAAGTAGAGATTAGAGTTGATGTTAATCTTGGAAGTCTTCCTTAATTATTCTCCATTTTACTTTTTGAAAGATCTCCCACTGAACCTGAACAGATTTGAGACTAGCTAACCAGTAAGCTCAGGGATATTTTGTCTCTGCCTCCCTTGCACTGGGATTATAGGCATGTGCCACCATGTCTGGCTGTTATATGGGTATAGTGAGGATTTAAACTCAGGACCCACACTTCTGTGGCTGGAACTATATAGACTGAGCCATCTCTCCATCCCCTTAGTTTTTTTTTTTTTTTTTTTTTTTTTTGAGAACTGAACAGAGGCAAGTGGCGATAATCCCACATCTTTACATTAATACAGGTTAAATTCGTTAAGCCATCATGCTTGCTAGAAAAAGCTGGAAATAAAGGAGCTCCCTTTGTTCTATATTTAGAGATACTCTCCAATGTATCTCCACGCATGTTTTTTGAAGGGAACCAGAACATGTTAAGGCTTATTCACATTGCTTATAACCATATATTTTGTTTTTTTTTAGTTAATGAGATTGAAACTTATTCAAAGAGAATGTCTTCCAATGTGGTTTACACACAGTGCATCCTTTCATGGTATCGAAGAGAACCATGAGTACTGTAGGATTTTCCACACTGTTTGCACACATAGGGTTTCTCTCCAGTGTGAATTCTTTCATGGCATCGAAGGGAACTGTGATCAGTGAAGGCTTTCCCACAGAACTTACATACATATGGTTTCTCTCCCCTGTGGATTCTTTCATGCCGTTGAAGTGAACTGTGAAAAGTGAAGGCTGTCCCACACAGCTTACACACATAGGGTTTCTCTGCACTGTGAATATTTTCATGGCAACGGAGAGAACTGTGATACATAAAGGCTTTCCCACACTGTTTACATACATAGGGTTTCTCTCCTGTGTGAGTCCTTTCATGGCAATGAAGGGAACTATGAAACGTGAAGGCTTTTCCACACACCCTGCACAAACAAGGTTTCAATCCGCTGTGAATTCGTTCATGTTTTTTCAATGCGCTGCTCAACACAAAGGCTTTCCCACATTGCTTGCACCCATAGGATTTCTCTCCACTGTGAATCTGTTCATGGTATCTAAGAGCATTGTGGTGCATGAAGTTTTTCCCACATTGCTTGCATGCATAGGGCTTCTCTCCACTATGAATCCTTTCATGGCATTTAAGAGAACCTTGGCGACTGAACGCTTTTCCACACAGCTTACACACATAAGGTTTCTCTCCACTATGAATCCTTTCATGACATTGGAGAGAACTGCAATCAATGAAGGCTTTCCCACATACCTTACATTCATAGGGTTTCACTCCAGTATGAATTCGTTCATGTCTTCGCAAGGCACTAGAACAAGTGAAAGCTTTTCCACATTGCTTGTATACATAGGGTTTCTCCAAACTGTGAATCTTTTCATGGCATTGAAGGGAATTGTGCTCACTGAAGGCTACCCCACATTGATTACATATGTATTCTACTCCATTATGAGTCTGTTCATGACTCTCAACCTTACTCAAAGAAGGGAAGACTTTCAGAAATTGCTTGCATTTATAGGGTTTCTCTCCACTATGGGTCCTTTCATGGCGGCGAAGGCCACTGGAATAAGTGAAGGTCTTACCACACTGCTTACATGTATAAAGCTGCTCTCCAGTATGTGTTCTTTCATGTGTCAAGAAAGAATCAGAAGACTGAAAGGCTTTACCATATACTTTACATATATATGGCCCATGTCCATTATGTGTTACATGCTGTTGGATACCAGCAAGAGTCAAAAAATCTTTCCCACTCTGCTTTAAAACACAAAGTTTTTCTTTAGCATGCATTCCTTCAGGGCCATGAACATCACAGTGTCCACTAAAACCGTCCTCAGTTTGGTTACATTCATAACTTTCCTCTTCTGTGGGAGTCTTCAGATGTTCCAGAAAGCACTGGGGAGAACTAAAGACTTTCCCACAGTCCTTATAAGTGCCTGGTTTCTCAGCATATTCTTGATTCCCACATAGATTGTATCCAGTCTGAACTTCAGTGGGAAGAATTTTCCTTAAATTTTCATCATCCTCTTCAAGGGTCTGATCTTCCTTCTTTTTTGCTGGAATGGAGATCCAGAAAAATCACTTCGAGTTAATCCAGCACTATAGGAAAGTATTAGATTTTAAGTAGGCTCCCGATACAACATGACTATGACTGTTGATTCATCAAAATTTCTGTTTCTGTGTGAATCTGGAGCTACACTGATCAGCAAACACCAATCTGATTCTCGTGGGCTAAACAAGGCAATGATTTCCACCTTACCTACGGCAGCCAGGTTCCTGAAGGTTTCCTGCATCACATCTCTGTGCAGCTTCTTTTGGAAAGAATTCAGTAAAGCCCACTCCTCTGAGGTGAAGTTCACAGCCACATCCTCGAAGGATACAGACCCCTGAAAAATGAGGAGGGGTGAGACACACTGGAGCACTCTGATTGTGTGTACAGTGTTTACAGAATGGTGTACTGTCTAACTGTTAAAGCCGGGTAGTGCTCATGAGCGTTCTGGTCAATGCCCACACTCTAACAATATCATTCCAATGCTATGCTGAAAATATATTACAAAGGAAAAGCAGATGCCTGGTATGCTGTTTGGTCATCCAGAAAGTCTGTATAATGGTTCTTTACACCTCTCATAAAAAAAAATTCTACTAGGCCAGGCATAGCAGTACATGCCTTATTCCCAGCACTTGGGAGGCAGAGGCAGGCAGGTCTCCTTGAGGTCAGCCTTACATAGTGAGGCTCTGTCTTAAAAAAATATCCCACTAGTCAGTATCCATAATAGAGTTAACACCAGCTATATGGAGACTATTCTTAGAACAGGGCTTGGAAGAGTGCTTGACTCTCAAGCATGAGGGCCTGAGTTTGAACCCCCACAAGTACACATAAAATTGCTGGACATGGTGGAACCCAGAACTGGAGATTACAGGTGGAGACAGGTGGCTCCCTGGTGCACACTGGCCAGGCAATCTAGTATACTTGGTAAGCTTCAGGCAAAAGAAGGTCCTTTCTCAAAAGGTCATTTCCAAGGAATGACCCAAGGCTGTTCTCTAACCTCCACATGCATAAGTATACACATGTGCATGTGTACTTGTGTAAACATATGTGAGCATACATATAAAAAGATACATTTTCAACTTTCCCTGGGGTCTGGGTACTGGCATTTTGGATGGACCTCAGTAGTCTACCTGTGGAAAGGGACTCACTGTTCTAGTTTACGATAGCAATATGCTACTTGTTTGGCTCCCATTGTCCCTCTAAATGTCCGCAATCTTCTGACATGCTTATCAGAAGGATCCTACTTGATCAGAATGAAAATATGCTCTGGAGGATTAGTTCCCAAGGAGCTGGTCTGATGGAAAATACAGAACAAACACTTCATCTCTCAACTTCTTCCTTAAGAAGCTGCACATCTTTGTTTGCACAAAGAAAACTTGAGGAATCTTTTACTTGACATCTTATTGGCAATCAAATATTTTGAAAGCCCTATGAAGGATAATCTACTATGATAATGTGAAAAGACTTTAGTTTTTCCTCAAAAAGGCTAAGAGAAATAGAAACAAGGGGAATGGCATTGTTAGAAGAGGCTTACTGACAGATATATTTAGAAAATATAATTATTTTTCAACAATCTTTATCCAGTTGACTACTAACCCAGAATTTCCTTTATCAGAAGGTCCCTACATATAAGTAAAGAGGAAGTCCATAAAGAATGTCCCATGTAAATATATATGAACTGAGTATTTTCTAGACAAACAGCCCTGGGCAAAAGGGTTTAGACAAAATAACAGCTTGTGGTGTCAATACCCTGATATCACATATAGGTCACCCAGAAGAAAAATCAACCAAGGAACTTCAGCGTTAAACTGCACCATAGATCAAATGAACTTAACAGCATTTACAGAACAGGCCATCAAACAACTGCAGAACACACATTCTTCTCAGCATCAGATGGAATCTTTTCCAAAACACATCACATATTAGGTGATAAAGCATTAGCAAATCCAAACACACACACACACACACACCACACACACACTCAAAGCAACTAACCAAACTAACAAAAACAATACCCCCCCAAACCCAAATGTACTCTGAAATGCTTTCTTACATTGTATCAGATGAAAACAGTCAACTCCCAAAATAGACAAACTAAAATGTCCAAGACAAACTGCCCGCCTCTTCCTTCCAAGTGCTGGGATTAAAGGCATGAGCCACCAAATCCGGGTTCAGAAACAATCCCCAAGGCTCCATGTTTCCTATTACCTGACTTCAAAACACACTGCAGGTGACGTAACAAACGAAAGAGAACAGAACAGAACCCTACAGAATACTGCATAAACACGCAAGGTCCAATGGAAGCGCAGAGAACGCAGACAGTCCCAGCGCATCACAAAAGGCCACACGTCTCCATTCCGTGTTTCTCAGAGGACCCGGGGGTCGTCCGGTCCGGTAAACTCGGCAGTGTGGGGAGGACCTGAGAACTGAAGGATCGCAACTGACAATCATCGGATGGGGACAAAATCGTGGATTTTAGAAACGGTTTCCCATGAACCGGAAAGGCAGGGAAACAAAGCGGGCGCGCATCGCCCCGCCGCGGCCCGCAACCGGCCACCGCGTCCTCGGGGAGCCCGGGCGCAGCTGCAGAGGCTCCGCCGCGGTCCCCGCGACCTGAGCGGCCGCCGCCCCGCACCCGGGCGCTCACCATGGCTGCGCTCCGGGCCTCTTGCGGCCTCATGCGGCTCCCGGCTGCAGCGGTCATAGAGCCGCTGAGGTCCAGCGACCCGGGACTCCCTCAGCGGACCAGACGGCGCGTCACGGGCCGTGCCTGGAAGAAAGATGGCGGACGAGGAACTTCCGCTTCGTTCTCCGGCGCTTCTGATCAAGCAAGTTGCACCGGATCGCCACTTTTTACGTCCGAATCGCTGGACAACTACGACCTGACTCTGTTACTTGGTTTGGAGGGCATAAAAAAAAGCTCAATAGCTTGAGACTCCATAAACTGACAGGACAGGGCCGCAACTATGGCGGCGCCAGAAAGAAAGATGGCGAGTGACGGTCTTCCGTTTCGCTCACGGGGATCCCGATAGGACAGCTCATACTGGCCACTTCAGCTGCCCTCATGATTACTCCGGGGTCAGTGTCACACCGTGCGGTTGAACAGTCCGGGACACCCTGAGCTACTAGGACAGTTTCACGACTATGGCGACACGAGAAAGAAAGATGGCGGATGAGGAAAGTCCCACTGGTGCTCTTGATTCATACACTGAGCCTTTGTGACAGAATAAGGGATGCCTACCTGATAAGCTGGAACCAAATCCCGCTTTCCAGCCATAGTCGTTCTCAGCCCAGTCTTCTCTAGGTGGGAACCAGCTGACCTTGGATATAACTGCATTTGTGCAGAATTTGCCTCTGACTTTGCCCAATGGCCACCTTCTGCTTTTCTACGTTCTGCACCTCTCCCACTTTGGAAATGAAATTACCAGTTTGTTAAGTGAATTACAAGGTTAGTGTTCCGTGGAGACAATCCACGTGTTCAGAGAAGAGGTTGGCTAGCTCAGAACACACTGAAACAGGGACAGCCTCATGCCAGCCATTCTTGAGCAATTTGGAATGAGGCATTTTGTTTCAAAGTTTTCAGACTTTCTCAAAACTTTTCATTCTACCCATTTGCATTCAAGAGAGATGAACATGCCAAGAAGAGAGTTTAAGCATTCAATGCATATGGAAACTAGAGTAATATGCTAGTAGTATTCCACAATAGGCAGAAAAACATTTGAGTTCTTATACAACAGCCTCCTTCATTCACATTTGTAAGGATTGAGAAGGCAACAATATTTTAAGCCCAAGAGCTAACACCAATCCATAACACGGCATCCTCTCTGAAAATGTTTCATTACAAAGGTGATTGTTGATCATCGATGAATTGTTGTTTATGCTTCAAGCGTCCAAAAGCACACTCCTCCCCCATTTCACTAGAGACTGGATCCATACAAATCTTGCTATTTCAATGTTCAAGTGACTCAAATAGGCCCCATCTTCTGTTTCCCCCCTCTCTATCTCCTCCTGAGTGTTTTAACATTTCATCATGATTTACATGTTAGTCTAAATCATTCATATTCCTCAGAACTTCAAAAGATCATGAACTCGGGGCTGGAGAGATGTCTCAGCAGTTAAGAGCACTGGCTGCTCTGCCAAAGGTCCTGAGTTCAATTCTCGTCCATCTCATCAATGCCCTCTTCTGGTCTGCAGGTATATATGCAGGCAGAATATCATATACACAAAAAAAGATCATGAACTCAGAACCCTGTAAACCTAAGAACCTAGTAGATCATGCCGCACTGAGTGTTCAGCAAAGCTTCCTGTCCCAAAGTTCATGCTGAACTATGCTTTATTAAAAATTAACTCTCTGGTGGACCCAGTGAACACCAAATACTTCCTCTGGCATATCCAACTGCCTCAAAAATGCCTGTCTTCTTGATTGCCCTTAAATCCCTGATATTCATGGTATTTAAGATTAGAGATAACCAAGTGTCTCTTATGACTCTGAGTCAGTTCATCAGGGACTGATTTTCTTCATATTGCCTTAGATTATGCAGCCTTTGTCTCAAGGAGAGATCAATAGTTATATCATTCAATTTCTGTGCTTCCGTAGCACTTAGATTGAGAACTGAGCTGAGTGAAGAATTTTTTCACATAGCTTGCATTCATATTATGGTATCTTTCTGTTGTGAATGTTTCTTTGGCATTGCAAGTGATTTATGAAGTCTTTCTTACATACCTTTCTTTGGTAGGTTTTCTCTCTACTGTGAGTCTTTCATTGAAGAGAACCGTGACTAGTGAAGGCTTTCCCACACACCTTACACACACAGAGTTTCTCCCCATTGTGAACCTTTCCATGATATTGAGGGGAAGTGTTTTAAGTGAAGAATTTATCACACAGCTGACATACATAGGGTTTTCTCCACTGTGAATACTTTCATGGCTTGAAGAGAACTATGAGTAACGAAGGCTTTCCTGCATAACTTACATACATAGGGGTTTTCTGCACTATGAACCTTCAAATGCAATGAAGAGAACCATGATAAGTAAAGATTTTCCCACATAGCTTGCACTCACAGGCATCAATGTCAGTATGAATTTATTCATGTGTTTGTAAAGAATTTGACCACACAAAAGCTTTTCCACATAGTTTAAAAATGAGGTTTCTCTCCACTGTGAAGTTTAGCATTATATTGAAGATAACTGTGATTCATGAAAGATTTTCCACACAACTTACAGATACAGGGTTTATCTCCACTGGGAACTATGATAAGTGAAGGCTTTTTTTTTTTTAACAAAGCTTGTATTCATAGGACTTAACCCCAGTATGGATTCGTTCATGTGAGTCTAAGGAACCCAACACACTAGACGTTGACAAGAAGTATCAGCCATGTTGGTTTGGCTGAAATCATAACAACTGTATCTACTGAAGGCTTCCCCACATTGCTGACATTCTTACAGTTTCTCTCCACTGTGAGTTAGTCACATGCTTCACGAAGCACTAGGGAGACATGAAGGGACTTTCACACTCCTTAAATTTATATAATTTCTCTGAAGTTCCCTGATACATTGTTTGCTTGCAGTCTTAAATGTGATAGATTCCTCATTGAATTTTGATAATCATCTCTAAGATTTTTGTGTCTTGCCTTTTTCCTAAAATGCAGACCAGGGAAATCTCTTTGAATAACTACAGCATTAGAGGAATTGCATTTTAGTTTACTGGCAGCACAGGACAGAGCATGATGCATTCACAGCATTTTTCCTTTCACATTTCAGATCATGGGCTTGCACTGTCCAGCTGAAATGCTTGTCCTCTCATTGATTAAACAAAGGAATTCCTCACTCTCCCCTAGACCACTCAGGTTTCTGACGATTTCTTGCAGCAGATATTTGTGGAGCTTCTTTTGGGAGGAATCCAGCAAAGCCCGTTCATTGAGGGTGAAGTTCACAGCTATAACCTCAAAGGTTACAGACTCCTAAAACACACCACACATTTCCAGGAAGGATGGGGAGATTCAAGCACTTGATATGTGCATTTGACCAGTAACACGTTCATATAATGCTGAAGTTTCCCAAATATATGTAGTGGTCATCACACTTGCACCCTTCATTTATGCTTAACTCTTTTCACAGTGCAGTTCTGAAGGAGACTGGAGCTGGGCAACCCTGGATGTATAAGATCAACAAATGTGTTGCTGGGTCACTTCAGTTGCTTTCTATATTAGGCCTGATGATACATCTTCTGTTAGAAAGTCCCAAGACTTAGCATGTACAGGAGAGTTTTCAGCAGGTGTCCTGAGACTTTGTTAAAAAAGCTTGAGAAAAGAGACCCACATTTTCTGTGGCATACAGCCTGGTATGCCAATGGACCCCACCAACCTGTGAAGAGAGATGGTGTTCAAGTTTATGCTAATAATATGGTGTTCATTTCATTGCTGTTGATTTAATTGCATCTGAATGTTAGCAAGTTTTTGTACCACCCAAAGGGGCTGGACATACCTGACCAGAATCAAGATACACTACGGAGATTAGCTTCAAATTATAAAGATAGATCAAAACTTCTTAATCCAGTACTCCAAAAGGAGTTGCATAACTGAATGTGAAAGAAGAAAAAATTCAAAAACAGTGAAAGGTTTATGAACACACAATAATTAAAATTTTATGCAGCCAGGCGGTGGTGGCACATGCCTTTAATCCTCGCACTTGGGAGACAGAGGCAGGCGAATCCCTGTGAGTTAGAGGACAGCCTGGTCAATAAGAACTAGTTCCTGGACAGGCTCCAAAGTTACAGAGAAACCCTATTTCAAAAAAAAAGTCTAATAATGTTTAAAATCTTTGGAACAAGTTGATAACTTTTCTAATATGCACACACAATTGAAAGTCTATGATTAGTTATGTCTGGTGTTACAAGCTGCAATTCTAGCACTTGGGAAGTAGAGGCAGAAGGATTAAGGCTGTCATTGTCTTGTAGGAAGTTCAAAGCAAGCTGGGCTATGAGACCCAATCAAAATAAAAGTCACTGCTCCATTCTATTGAGGCTAGCAAACAGAATATGGGAAAGGTCTTTAATAAACCCACATATAAACAAATATCAATTAACAAGCATTGTATAACAATACACGATTCAGGGACAAACAATAAGTGGAAATATACATGGATTTCCCATTTGCATGAAAAATAAATTAATATATGAAATTATAAAAAATGAAGCTTGGGTGTTTTTTGATAAATTATAGTCAAGCGTCTTTTGACATATGAGTGTAGGTAGAGGGCTGGAGAGATGGCTCAGCTGTTAAAGGCTAGGCTCACAACGAAAAATATAACAGAGTAGGTAGAGAAACAAAGCAAAAGAAATGGCATGCCCTAGCTCCTGACATCTGGTACTTTGGTTAGTGGAAGAGGATATTTTCCTCCAAGGGGTAAAGCTAAAAGAACCATTGGCCAGTACGGAAAGCAGTATCAAGAAGCTATATAGGTGACCTTGTGTCTACACATGTCTTCGTTACTTTTCTATTGCTGTGCCAGGATACCATGGCCAAGACAGTTTATAGAAGAAATAGTTTATTGAAATTATAGTTTTAGAGGGTAGTGCATGACTATCATGGTGGGAGCATGGCAGCTCACAGATAGGCATGGTGCTAGAATGGCAGATGGGAGCTTGCATCCTTATCCATAGATAGGAAGAAGGGAGAGAAGGAAAGAGACAGACAGACAAACACGCACACACACACACACACACACACAGAGAAAGAGAGAGCGAGAGTGCTGAGAATGGTGTGGATTTTTTAAAACCTTAAAGCACACCCTGGTGACATATGCCCTCTAACAAGGCTATAACTCCTAATCCTTCCCATACAGTTCCACCAACTGGGGACAAAGTATTCAAGGATATAAGACTGTGGGGTCATTCTCATTAAAACCACCATGATACAAAAGCTAGATCTTGAGAAAATATACACTTTATCTTTCAGCAAGTCCTGAATGTTACAGTCAGGAGCCATTTTGAAAAGGTTCTATTTTTTTTTAATTTAAAATTTTAGATAGATTCTTTTTTATTGTTCCAAGCAAAAACTGAGAAAAATCTTATTTTATTTTACTATCCTAGCATTTCAGTATTTCATTGTTTTATTTTTTCATTTTATATTTTATTGATATTTACTGAGCTCTACATTTTTCTCTGCTACCCTCCCTGCCTCTCCCCTCCCTCCTTCACTCCTCCCCCAAGGTCTTCTTGCTCCCAATTTACTCAGGAGATCTTGTCTTTTTATACTTTCTATTTCCCATGTAGATTATATCTATGTAAGTCTTAGTGTCCACATTGTTGTCTAAGTTCTCTGGGATTGTGGTTTGTAGGTTGGCTTTCTTTGCTTTATGTTTACAAACAACCTATGAGTGAGTACATGTGATAATTGTCTTTCTATGTCTGGGTTACCTCACTTAAAATGATGTTTTCTAGCTCCATCCATTTTCTTGCAAAATTCAAGATGTTATTTTTTCTGCTGTGTAGTACTCCATTGTGTAAATGTACCACATTTTCCTTATCTATTCTTCAGTCGAGGGGCACTTAGGTTGTTTCCAGGTTCTGGCTATGACAAACAAAGCTGCTCTGAACATAGTTGAGCACATGTCCTTGTGGGACAATTGAGCATCCTTTGGATATATACCCAGAAGTGGTATTACTGGGTCTTGAAGAAAGTTGTTTCCTAATTTTCTGAGAAATCACCACACTGACATTCAAAGTGGTTGTACCAGCTTGTATTCCTACCAGCAATGCAGAAGTGTTTCATTTTCCCTACAACCTCTCCAGTATAAGTTGTCATCAGTGTTTTTTTATCTTGGAAATTCTTACAGGTGTAAGATGGAATCTCGAATTGTTTTGATTTGCATTTCTCTGATAACTAAGGATGTTGAACATTGCCTTAAGTGTCTTTCAGTCATTTTAGATTCCTCTCTTGAGAGTCCTCTGTTTAGGTCTATACTCCATTTTTTAAAATTGGATTATGTTCTTTTGGTGTCCAATTTCTTGAGTTCTCTGTATATTTTGGAGATCAGACCTCTGTCTGATGTGGGGTTAGTGAAGATCTTTCCCCATTCTGTAGGCTGTCGTTTTGTCTTGTTGACCATGTCTTTTGCTTTATAGAAGATTTTCCGTTTCAGGAGGTCCCATTTATTAATTGTTTCTCTCAGTGTCTGTGCTGCTGGGGTTATATTTAGGAAGTGGTTCCCTGTGCCAATGCATTCAAGTGTACTTCCCACTTTCTCTTCTATAAGGTTCAGTGTGGCTGGCTTTATGTTGAGGTCTTTGATTCATTTGGACTTGAGTTTTGTGCATAGTGATCGATATGGGTCTATTTTCATTCTTCTACATGTTGATATCCAATTTTACCAGCACCATTTGTTATATATGCTTTATTTTTTCCATTTGATATTTTTGCTCCTTTATCAAAGATCAGGTGTTCGAAGATCTGTGGATTGATATCCGGATCTTCTATTCAGTTCCATTGGTCCTCCTGTTTGTTCTTATGCCAATAGTAGGTTGTTTTCAGTACTGTAGCTCTGTAGTAGTGTTTGAAGTCCGGGATGCCTCCAGATATTCTTTTATTGTACAGGATTGTTTTGGCTATCCTGGGTTTTTTGCTTTTCCATATGATGTTGAGTACTGTTCTTTCGAGGTCTGTGAATAATTTTGCTGGCATTTTGATGGGCATTGCATTGAATCTGTAGATTGCTTTTGGTAAGATTGTCATTTTTACTATGTTAATTCTGCCTACCCTAGAGCATGGGAGATCTTTCCACTTTCTGGTGTCTTCTTCAATTTCTTTTTTAAAGACTGAAAGTTCTTGACATACAAGTCATCCACTTGTTTGATTAGAGTTACTCCAAAATATTTTATGCTATTTGTGGCTGTTGTGAAGAGTGTTGATTCTCTGATTTCTTCCCCAGTCTTTTTATCATCTGTGTACAGGAGGGCTACTGATTCTTTTGAGTTAGTCTTGTATCCTGCTACATTGCTGAAAGTGTTTATGAGTTGTAGAAGTTCCTTGGTAGAATTTTTGGGATCACTTATGTAAACTATCATAGCATCAGCAAACAGTGAGAGTTGGACTTCTTTTCTAATTTTTATCCCCTTGATCTCCCTTTGGTGTCTTATTGGTCTAGTTAGGACCTCAAGAACTATATTGACTAGATAGGGAGAGAGTGGACAACCTTGTCTTGTTCCTGATTTCAGTGGAATCAGTGGGAGTTTCTATCCATTTAGTGTGATGTTGGCTGTTGGCTTGCTGTATATTGCCTAATTATGTTTAGGTATGTTCCTTGTATCCCTGCTCTCTCTAAGACCTTTATCATGAAGGGATGTAGTATTTTGTCAAATGCTTTTTTTGGCATCTAATGAGATGATCATGTGGTTTTTATTTTTCAGCTTGTTTATATGGTGGGTTACATTGACAGATTTTTGTATGTTGAACCATCCCTGCATCTGTGGGATGAAGCCAACTTGGTCGTGGTAGATGATGGTTCTGATGTGTTCTTGGATTCGATTTGCTAGTACTTTGTTGAGTATTTTTGCATCAATGTTCCTGAATGAGATTGGTCTGTAATTCTCTTTCTTAGTAATGTCTTTCTGTGGTTTGGGAATCAGGATAATTGTAGCCTCATATAAAGAGTTTGGCAATGTTCTCTCTGTTTCTATTGTGTGGAATAATTTGAGGAGTATTGGAATTAGTTCTTTAAAAGTCTTGTAGAATTTTAAGCCGAAACCATTTGGTCCTGGGCTTTTTTTTGGTTGGGAGACTTTTTATGACTGTTTCTAGATCTTCAGCAGTTATAGGTCTTTTTAATTTGCTTATCTGGTCTTGATTTAATTTTGTTAAGTGATATTTATCCAGAAAGTTGTTCATTTCCTTTAAGTTTTCCAATTTTGTGGAGTACAGGTTTTATTTATTTATTTATTTATTTATTTATTTATTTATTTATTTAAGATTTCTGTTTCCTCCCCGCCACCGCCTCCCATTTCCTTCCCCCAATCAACTCCCCCTCCCTCATCAGCCTGAAGAGCAGTCAGGGTTCCCTGCCCTGTGGGAAGTCCAAGGACCACTCACCTCCTTTCAGGTCTAGTAAGGTGAACATCCAAACAGCCTAGGCTCCCACAAAGCCAGTATGTGCAGTAGGATCAAAACCCAGTGCCATTGTTCTTGACTTCTCAGCAGTCCTCATTGTCTGCTATGTTCAGCGAGTCCGGTTTTATCCCATGCTTTTTCAGACCCAGGCCAGATGGCCTTGGTGAGTTCCCGATAGAACATCCCCATTGTCTCAGTGTGTGGGTGCACCCCTGGCAGTCCTGAGTTCCTTGCTCGTGCTCTCTCCCCTTCTGCTCCTGATTTGGACCTTGAGATTTCAGTCTGGTGCTCCAATGTGGGTCTCTGTCTCTGTCTCCTTTCATAGCCTGATGAAGGTTGAGTACAGGTTTTCAAAATATAATCTGATGATCCTCTGTATTTCCTCCATGTGTGTTGTTATGTCCCCCTTTACATTTCTGATTTTGTTAATTTGGATATACTCTCTCTGCCTTTTGGTTAGGTTGAATAAAGGTTTGTCTATTTTGTTGATTTTATTGAAGAATGAACTCTTTGTCTCATTGATTCTTTGTATTCTTTTTCTTTGTTTCTATTTTGTTGATTTCAGCTCTCAATTTGATTATTTCCTGTCATCTAGTTCTCTTAGGTGAGTTTGCTTCTTTTTGTTCTAAAGTTTTCAAATGTTCTGTTAATTCACTAGTGTGGGATTTTTCCAGATTCAGCCCCTTCTCCTGTTCCTTTAGCTCCTATAGCCATCCCTCCAGCTCCTACCTCCATTCTTTCAGCTACTGCTCTGGTCCCTGCTAAGGAACCACACCTTCCTGACCTCAATAGACAGATACTTCTGCTTCTTTACTTCCCACTGCCTCACTACCTCCCTCTGCTCACTCTTTAGCTCTCTCTCTCTCTCTCTCTCTCTCTCTCTCTCTCTCTCTCTCTTCCCAATAACTACTCCATCAGCCCTGCTGGATCACTCTTCCTCTCCCCGCTCTGGCACCCACCTTTACCCCTCCTCTCACACGCTCATGTGCTGCTATGGAACCCAACCGTGACAAAGCTAAGTCAGTTGCAGTTTTCCCATTGCAAGAGGTGTCTGGCGTAGATCAATTGATTATGGTACATGTTCCTTTTTCCCTCTCAGAGCTCTCCCATATAGAACAAAAACTGGGGTCCTATATGTCTAATTCTACCTCTTTCATAAAGCAATTCCAATATAGCACCCAGTCTTATAACCTCAACTTTCATGATATCTATATGATTCTAATAACCTACTTCCTGAATAGTGCAGGTGAGTTTGGGAGCAGGCCAGACTACATGCAGACTAAGTTCACCAAACACATGCAACACATGCTCCGAGGACAGAGGATATCCCCAAGCAGGAACCACACTGGGATTATAACACCCCAGGTAGAATTTTAATGAAGGACAGATTTTGGACTTGGCTTCTGGCAGGTCTGTGTAAGGCTGCCCTCAAGCCAGTAAACTACAATAAGCTCTCAGAGGTCATTCAAGAAATGAAGAAAAATTTTACAAGTGAGTGTAAGCTTGAGCTGAACCCAGACTATCCTTTAGGACACTCTCAGTGGCACTGCCATTTTGGGGGGGCTTGGGACCTTGCAACGGCACACTGTTCCTGCTTTTCAATGTGGAAATTTCTGTCCTTCCTGAGAAAAGCTTCACCTCACCACACTTCCTGGTTTTTCCCTAAGCAGGCTATCAAATTCATAAAGTCCAAATGCCTAAGGACCTCTATAAACATCATTTCCTAAGATTGAATGCAGGTTCCTGACCATGCTAATTAGGGACACTATTGTTGAGCTATACACCCAGCCCACAGACCCCACTAATCTACTGAAGGTAAAGCGTGACTCCACCATTGCACAACCTTCAGAAAATAGTGGCCTGAAGCCAGGGTGACCACCTCAGAGAAGACATCAAACTCAAACGTGGATCTCCTGTTTTCTGGGGCTCTGTAGCATTTCTGACTGTTCTGAGCAGCTGGAGGCCATGTGCAGGGGAGGAACCTCGAAAAGGAACACCATTGCTCTCCCTTTCACGCTTAGTGTGGGCCCCTAACTTGGAGTCTCTGGATTCAGCTCTCTGCCCTCCTCTATTCCAAGTTATTCTGCAAATAAGACAAGGCAATGAACACAATTCTATTTGAGACATGGGGGTTATTGGATTTTCCTTAGGAACTTGTGAATAAATTGAGGTTCTGAAAAATTGGGACTTCCAGATGTTCTAGTCACTTCTCTTTCATGTTGCTCTTTTCAGCTATTTTCTTTTTGAATGATAATTGGGTACTAGTGAGAGGTAATGAGAAATTTTCTGAATCCTGCATGCTATTAAAATAAATCAGCACCAGTCATTGTATATTGTATACAGTAGCAGAATGACATACATTGTATGTTTCAAGTCCCCTAATCACAGGAAACATAAACCTGACAGTACTAAGAAATAATTAGAGACCTTAGGTTCCATAATCCCAAATGGAAACATAAACTCACATAGCATAGGAAATAAAACAATTAGCATGGCATAAATCCTATGCTATATACATAAAAACAATATGCATATACATATAAAACAATAGCAGTCACTCTCACAAGGCTGCACTGTGGGTGACCCAAGGCTGGGTGACCTGAGGCCATGGCAGGTGGGAGACAAACAGATATGCCATGCAGAGAGAGCTTGGGTGTAGAGTTTATTTAGTGGGTATTGGGAACAGTGTGAGTAAGTAGTTATGGAGGAAGGGGAAGAAGGGGGGACAGAAGAGAAGAAAGAGAAACAAAGGGAAGGGAGAGAGGCTGAAGCTGCCTCTCCAGAAGGGCAGACAGAGAGAGGAGAGCTGGAGGAGGAGGGTGATGTGGGAGTGTCATATATCAATCTGTTGATTTCATTGGCTGAGCAATAAAGAAACTGCTGGCCCTGATAGGTTAAAAGATAGGTGGGCGGAATAAACAGGATAGGATGCTGGGCGGAAGAGGAAGTGAGGTCAGACTCTGCTCTGCTCCCGGAGAGACCCAACAGCTTTGCTCTCTGGAGCAGAGACACCAGCATGGATGAAGGCTAGACTCTTCCCGGTAAGCGCACCTTGGGGTGCTTACACACATCATTAGAAATGGGCTAGTCCAGGTGCGAGAATTAGCCTGTAAGGGCTAGAGTTCATGGGCCAAGCAGTTCTTTAAATGAATACAGTTTGTGTGTTGTTATTTCGGGCATGAGCTAGCCAAGCGGCCGGGGTGTTGGGGACGCAGCCCCGCCGCTCCTATTTCAACAGATGGCGCCCAGACGTGTGGACAACTGAATCCACAGAAAGCCTGAAAAAGCTTGGGAAAGAGTAAAGCATGTTTTCTTGGTAGCAGCAGTTTCTCGGGTCTCCTCTGCTTGTTAGAAGCAAGCAAGCACTCTCATCTAAGAGAGGCTTCCTGACTCAGCTTCAGCTGCAAAACCCTGCAGCTCATTAAGAGGTCCTGCCACAAAACACTTAAATGGTGTTGACGAAAAGCTGAACGCATGCTTTTCGATTTTCAGCTGTAGCAGGAAAAAAGCTGTGCCGTTTAAAAATGCCGGCTTTCTGGGCTGTCCTGCCACGGCAAACTCTGACTCTTTTACGCAGGCGGTTCGTGTGGTTTGCAAGCACAGGCTGCTGAAGCTCGCTTGCTGGCAGGGACCTTGAAATGCCATAGAGTTGTGGCAGTAAACATGGCTACAACCGGTACCTCAGCCATGAGGCTGGAAAGCTAAGGAATGGACTGGATCTAGCTGGCAAAGCCACGGCTTTAATCCTACTCATATTGCTCAGTAATTTAAAGGCTCGTGTGGTCAGAAAAAGAGAGATATACAGTAAAGAGATTCAAAGATAAAGAAAATGTTTAAATGATTTACAGTGTGTTAAAAATATATGCAAGCTAAAAGTTAAAAGTTTTAAAAAAAAAGTAAGAAAAAGAGAAGTTGTGTGTGGTAGTACACGCCTTTAATCCCAACACTTGGGAGGCAGAGGGAGATTGACCTCTGTGACTTCAAGGTGTGGTAGCACACGCCTTTAATCCCAGTGCCTAGAAGGCAGAGACAAACAGATCTCTGTGAGTTCAAGGTGTGGTAGCAAACACCTTTAATCCCAATGCCTGGGAGGCAGAGACAGGCGGATCTCTGAGAGTTCAAGGAGAGCCTGGTCTACAGAGTTATTCCAGGTCAAAGAGATACAGAGAATATAAAATAAAAGTAAAAATAAACGAAATAGAGGTTAAAATAAAGCGTACAAAGATGGAAAATACACAGAGAATCTTGATACTGTATACTATTATGCTCTCTTTGAATTGTTTGAATGCTGAGGAAGGAGCAACAGCTGCTAAAAGATATTTGTTTATAAATGCTGCTGAACTAATCCATCGTAGAGATTTTGATGCCTTGACTTTGAAATTTGGATCTAAGGACATGATACTTTGGAAAGGAGTTTCTTATTTTGTTTTCACAGAGGATGAGACCCTGTTCATTTCTTCTATTCCGATATGGTATGATGGACCACGCCCTCCTGAACGGTTGCTGTGAATACCTTCAGAAAATTGCTTCGCTCAACTGCCAACTGAGATGAAACTAGCACACAGGTTATACCATGAAAGACCTAATTAACGACGCCCCCATTCAGCAGGAAGCAGTTTGGAGAGAAAAAACTGCGCCCATATTCCCAAATATTGTTTATAAATGTTCTTTTACATTTAAAGGGGGAGATGATATAGGTATGAATAATTTACATTGATATGGATTTTGCTTTAGTGATTTAAATTTAAGGTTAATTTTGTAATGTATATAGGTTGTTAATGAATAATCATTAATAATAGTTAAGTTTGTAGTCATGTTAGTTAAGATTTTCTAGATGTGCATAGATATATTTTAGATAGGCATTCTTCATATTTTTCAAAGATTATAGAATATGGCATTTTAAATGTTTTAATAACTTAGGACTTTTCATGACAATGAGACACTCTGCTCCTGGCAGCACCAATCTACTTCAAGAGGAAGATGGGCATCGAAGAGGATCCTTATGGAGTTTGATAGCCATTTGGGCAAGAAACTGCTCTTGCCTGGACTATTGCATAAACTGGACACAGAGAACCCGCAGAGAGAGGACTGCTGAACTTGCCTAAAGGTGAGATGATCTTTCGGGGTTCCTGATTCATGAAAGAGTCTGCAAGACATTCTTCAGGACAAGCAGATAGTGACTGCCTTTGAAATTTCCTGCTTTGTGGAAATGTCTGCTGGAAACTATGGGCCTGTAGGCCGAAGATGGATGCCCCAACGGTACAGAGGAACTTTGGGTGACTGTCCAGGCAGCGAGATGTCTCTGTCATTTCTAGAGTTTGAGAGTTTGCTTATTTCTTATTTGTTTAGGTAATATTGTATCTTTCTGGACTGTTTGATGGAGTTAAGAATAGTTAGCTATAGTTATAGTTTTCCTTAGTTATGATATAGATTATTGTAATTTTTACTTGATAACTGTTTTGTTATATGTAATTTTTCTATGTTAAGTTAAAGCCTTTTTTTTTTTGTTTAAACAGAAAAAGGGGAAGTGATGTGGGAGTGTTATATCAATCTGTTGATTTCATTGGCTGAGCAATAAAGAAACTGCTGGCCCTGATAGGTTAAAAGATAGGTGGGCGGAATAAACAGGATAGGATGCTGGGCGGAAGAGGAAGTGAGGTCAGACTCTGCTCTGCTCCCGGAGAGACCCAACAGCTTTGCTCTCTGGAGCAGAGACACCAGCATGGATGTAGGCTAGACTCTTCCCGGTAAGCGCACCTTGGGGTGCTTACACACATCATTAGAAATGGGCTAGTCCAGGTGCGAGAATTAGCCTGTAAGGGCTAGAGTTCATGGGCCAAGCAGTTCTTAAATGAATACAGTTTGTGTGTTGTTATTTCGGGCATAAGCTAGCCAAGTGGCCGGGGTGTTGGGGACGCAGCCCTGCTGCTCCTATTTCAACAGGAGGGAGATTGGTAGTGGGCCAGGCTTGTCTCTTAAAGGGACAGGGTACCCAGGTGACAGACCAGGACAGCAGGTTTACTTTTACAAGTGAGTAGTGTAGTAGCCTGTAATGAGTGCCTCAGTGTTGACATCCACGTTTCACCCTTGACACAGGGCTGAGGAGCTACTGAGTATGGAAATGTGATGATGAGGACGCCTTTGTGACTTTATGACAGTGACTTTCCAGATTCCGTTACCTGTCACCATTCATGGTCCTTATCAGTTCTTCTTCCCACTTGGTAAACACTCCAAGGTTCACAACCCATTTTTCTCATAAACTATGACAGCATTTGTAGCAGTTTAATTTTTAATGTGAATATATACATAAATGCTTAGATAAGCCCAGCGTGGTTTTGTATATTTCTAGTTATGTGATGGTATGGAAAGCATGCTTGAAAATGACAGGAAAGGCATACTCAGCAACCAAATGAGGGTAACACACCCTGTCTCTGTGTTGAATGCTCACAACATTCACAACTCTGTGTTGAATGCTCAGGATTGTTGTTCTTACAACTTTCCTAAACATATTGCCCACCTGAGTCTGTGGCTTGAACCTGCACAGTCCCTTAGTCTGTTTTTTTTTTCTTTCAGCTCCTACCCTGTGATGCTAGTTTGAGGATGTAGAGCTTTCTGAAAGTAGGGACTGGTTGGAGGAAGCACAGCACTAGGAGCAGACCTGCATTGAAGATTATACCCACTTATTTCCTGCCAGTAACTGTGTGGTTTGAATAAGAATGGCCCACATAGGCTCATATTTTTGAATGCTTAGTCACCAGGGAGTGCAACTGTGAAAGAATTAGGAGGTATGGCCATGTTGGAGGAATAGTACCACTGGGCTTAGACTTTTCAAAAGCTCACAGCGAGCCCAGTTCACTCTCTTGACCTGCAGATCATGATGTAGCTTTTAGCCACTGTTCTTGAGCCATGCGAGCCACCATGCTCCCCATGATAACTGACTAACCCTCTGAAACTGAGCAAGACCCCAGTTAAATTTTTTTTTCTAAGAGTTGCCTTAGTCATGGTGTCTCTTCATGGCAATAGAACAATGTCGAAGGCAGTTACATATCACTGTAAGATCCCATGACTTCTGTGGTCATCATGCCTTCCTCATATTAATGGACTGAGAACATGTTAGGAAATATCCTTCGCTGAGTTGTTCTGCCATCTGTTTGATCACAGCAATACAAAAGTAACTAATACAAATGCCAGGAGAGTTAAGCAGCACATGCGTACTGGGAGCAGGTGGATTGCACATTTGAACTGAGGCAAGAATGATCATTGGCTCAGGATGGTCTTGCGCATGTGAAGATGCTGGGGATAAAATACACTAGTAGAAAATATCTTCGCTTTTCAAAAGGATGAGCTCGGTCTGAAGTCGAGCTATTTAAGAATAGTTTCTGATGATACTAAGTGTGTAGTAGCAAGTAGCACAGTAAGTCAGCACCAGCTCAGAAGCACAGAAATGGATGCCATTCCATACAGTCTACAGTATTTGGTGAACTATGATATATTCAACATATTATAAAACCATTGTTTTAGGTGATTTTGTTCAACTATAGACTAATAAAAATGATCTGAATATACGCTAGACTCAGGTTTGAAGTTTAGTAACATGTATCAAATGCATTTTCAACCTATAAAACACTTATTTAAGCTTGGATTTTTAGAAACATACCATCAAAGTAGAATTGTATTTATTGAAGAACAATGTTTTGTACAAAATACTATGCCTAAACAATAAACAGTAAGTTAAAACAAAAGAAAACCCCACAAAACATGGATCTAGAAGATTGAAGTTGGTCTCACACTCACAGCAAGGCCAAATCTTATGATAAATGTCACACAAATCCAGATGTAGATGTCCCTTGGTGATTCAAATGAACAAAACAACAAAAAATCCTGCGCAAATCTTTAAACTTGGAGAAACTGTATTTTTAAAACACGTAAAAACACCTATCCTTATTAATTGAACTGAGTTCTAGTGACTTAGGTTTCCTTTTATTCCATTACTGCAGGCTTCCTGGTAAGAAATACTAATTATCAAAGACATAACTGTATTCACACCTATAGTGTAGCCAGGCATGTGTATACATGTCTAGTAGAAATGCAGTCTGGGGGGACATTTTATGTTTAGTACCAAGAGATTCCTCTAAAACAAACAAATCCTTCAGAAATTTAAGACTAACTTTTAAACATCACATAATGACTCAGGTGTATTATCCTTAAAATAGTGAATTACAGGTCAACCTGGGTTCAGAGTAACGTACTGTCTCAAAAAACAGTTAAAAAGAACAGTGATTTTAATGAGAAAACACATGATCACTTATGGTTTATGGACAAATTACATATTAGTTCACAAAAGGTAAGGACCCTGTAGTCTCTGGTAAAAAGGCACTTAGCCTAGCATGTGTCTTTTGGTATGAGTAAAGTACAAAGGGCAAAGTCAGAGTTAGAACACAAGTCTGAAGTAAAATTAACATATGGACAAAGGTGCCATTACTTGTAAGCACAGAATAATGTGACATTAAGGGAAAATACTGGCATATATTCTACCTAATATATGATTATGGTAGGATATTTGCAGGTATCTTTTGATTTGATGATAATCTGTAAATTGACCAAAAAAATAGTTGAGAACTCTAATGTGCAAAGTTTTCAAGAAAACACATATGAAAATATAAAACACAAAGTTAAATTACCTGAGAAGTAAACAAATGGACTGCACTGAGATGTTACAGTAAAATAGCACAACTATGCTCTGTCATTTCCAGAAACGACTAGAGTACCAGAGCTTTCTCCTAGTCAAAGGAGTAACTGGGAGTGGTGAAATGGTCGAGGTATGGCATAACTGGCAGAAGCAGGTCACTGAGAATGTGTGTCCGTCTTGTATCTTCACCTGATTCCTTATAATGCACACTATTCACTTCTGTGTGCACAATGATAGACATTCTTCTACTTAATGACTTCTCTGCCATAATGGACTGTGAGCCAAAATAAGAATAGAAAAGATACAGTATAAATATCAAAGAGCCAGGCATGGTGGCGCATGCCTTTAATAACAGCATTGGGGAGGCAGAGGCAGGTAGATCTCTGAGTTAGATGCTAGCCTGGTCTAAAAAGTTCTAAGACAGTCAGGGTTACACAGAGAAACCTTGTTCCAAAAAATAAAAACAAAAAACCCTAAAACCCCAACAAAATAAAACAAGACAAAAAACATCAAAGAAGCTGCTACATGATCTCAATAGAGAAGTTCTACACATAAACTTCATTTCAACAGTTCATTAATATTACTCTAAAACATATTAGAAACACATTGTGTTACATATGGATCCAATATGAAAATATACATGACTTGGCTAAAAAGAGACTACCTTTTAAATTCCTGACTCACTGCTTAAAGAAACCTTAGAGAAGAAGTCATCTGAAAAATTATTTACAGAATAAAAAATAGAAGTAAACATTCCAGAGACTTATTTTCTCAATTATTGACCAATTAATGCAATATTCTTTCTCAAACTTATTCATAAGAATCTTAAAAAAATTATGAATTCTATTACATAAGATTACATAAGGAATTTTCACAAAATCCTGAAAACTGTTTCATAGCTGATAACTTTGTTACACAAGTTTGGATACTGGGTAAATTTTCAGAGGTCCACCAACTGAAGACATCTGCACATCCATTTAAGATTTCTCACTATAGTATGTACTAGCATGTCTGTGAATACAGGCAACATGACGAAAGGCATTCCTTCAGACAACATGACACTTGTTCTCTGCCCTATGCATTGCCATGTTAAGAATAATTTCCCATGTTCTACACTTAGGATTTCCTTCTAGTGTGAGTCTTCTCATGTATTTTAAGGGAGCTGGAACGAGTAAAGGCTTTGCCACATTGCTTGCAAATGTAAGGTTTCTCGCCAGTGTGAATTTGTTCATGTCTTTGACAATCACTTAAAGTATAAAAGGATTTCCCACACTGTTTACATACAAAAGGTTTCTCTCCACTATGAATCCTTTCATGACGTCGAAGGGAACTATGACCAGTAAAGGCTTTCACACATTGTTTACACTTATATGGTTTCTCTCCAGTATGAATTCGTTCATGTATTCTAAACTTACTAAAAGAAATAAAACCCTTCCTGCACTGCTCACATACATAGGGCTTTTCACCACTGTGAATCCTTTCATGATTTCGAAGGGCACTGGGATTAGTGAAGGCTTTCCCACAATTCTTACAGACATAGGGTTTCTCACCAGTGTGAATTTGTTCATGTCTTTGACAACCACTCAAAGAGGAGAAACCTTTTCCACAATGCTTACATACATAGGGTTTTTCCCCACTGTGAATTCTTTCATGTCTTCGAAGTGAACTATGATCGGTAAAGGCTTTACCACATTGTTTACATACACAGAGTTTCTCCCCAGAATGAGTTGATTCATGTTTTCGGAAGTTACTGGAAGAAATAAAACCTTTCCCACACTGCTTACATACATAGGGTTTTTCCCCACAGTGAATCCTTTCATGGCATCGAAGGGAGGTGTGCCGAGTGAAGGCTTTTCCACACTGCTTACATACATAGGGTTTCTCCCCACTATGAATCCTCTCATGGTATCGAAGGGAACTGTCAACACTAAAGACTTTCCCACACTGCTTACATTTATAGGGTTTCTCTCCAGTGTGAGTCCTTTCGTGTATTCGAAGGGTACTGGAAGAATTGAAACCTTTTCCACATTGCAAACATACATGGGGTTTCTCACCACTGTGAATCCTCTCGTGATATCGAAGAGAACTGAGAGTAGTAAAGGCTTTATCACACAGCTTGCATACATAGGGCTTTTCTCCAGTGTGACATCGTTTATGTGTCTGAATAGAATTGTAATAACTGAAGGCTTTCCCACACTGCTTACAGACATAGGGTTTCTCTCCAGTGTGACATCGTTTATGTGTCTGAAAAGAATAGTAGTAAGTGAAAGCCTTCCCACATTGTGTACACACATAAGGTTTTTCTCCAGTGTGAGTTCTTTCATGGTCTTGAAAGTTAGTCAAGTAACTGAAAGCCTTACCACATAGATTGCATCTGTATGGCTTCTCTCCAGTATGAGTACGTTCATGTCTTCGAATGTTACTCAGAAAAGAAAAGGATTTCCCACATTGTGTACATAAATAGGGTTTCTCTCCAGTGTGAGTTCTTTCATGTTCTTGAAAGTTAGTTAAACAAGTGAAGGTTTTACCACATATATTACATTTGTATGGTTTCTCTCCAGTGTGAGTTCGTTCATGTCTTCTAATGTTACTCAAAAAAGAAAAGGTTTTCCCACATTGTTTACATACATAGGGTTTCTTTCCAGTGTGGATCTTTTCAACATACTGAAGAAAATCAGGATAAGTAAAGGCATTATAATGCTGCTTATCCAAACATATTTCTTCTCTAGTTTCATTATTCACACGTATTTGAATGCAGCCATTACTTTTGAAGATTTTCTCACACTGGTTAAATTCATAGGAGCTCTGTTCAGGGTCAGTGTCGTCACGCTTCAGAAAGCATTCTGGATAAATGAAGGCTTTCTCACATTCCCCAATCTTAAAGAGTCTCTCTCCACATAGCTCATATTGATGAGGTTTGTGTGTAGTCTGAAGAGGCATAGACACATTAAGAGATGAATGACCAATGAGCATGTTGTCTTCATACACATGACTTTCACAAATCATTGTTCTATGAGAAATTTTCCTGTTCACAATGGTGTTGGGAATCTGTCTGAAGATTTCTTCACATTCACTATCTTTGTTATGTTCCAACAGTCTTTCTAAAACTTCATTTCTGTTTAAAAAAAAAAGGAAAGTATACCAATAAAGTTATAAATTCCCTATCAGCAGAATTCCTGAGAATTTCTGAATATGACTGAAGATTCTACAGAACGTAGAGACAGGTAATATCAAGACACTGTATTTATATAGGGTTTCTTTTTGTGTTAACATGTATTTACTATTTGTGTGTGCACATGCTATGGTGTGCATAAGAAAGTCAGAGGACAGCTTGTAAGAGTTGATTCTCTTCTATTATATAGGTGTCAGAGATTGCACTTGGGTCATCAGGCTTGGTAGTGAGTACCTTTACTTGATGAGTCATTTTCCTAGCCCAATCATATGGGACTTCTTAATACCTCTCATAGGCTAATTATTTTGGAAACAATGAATGTCTAGGTCTTATTTAGTTTTAAGGTCAATTTCTTGCTATGATGCATGGGGTACCTTCAAATTCGGCACCCCTTCAGACTCCTAATAGCTGGGAATGAGGGCATGAATGATCATATTTGCTTCTATATCACAGGTAAATGTACTTGATTATTCTTTATGCAAAATGCTTAAGTAAAAACCATTCTTTATCTAAATTTTTTTCATATATATCTTGAAGATTGTTCATTTCCAGAGTAAACATAAAATTTCTTTATATTTTATATATACTCCATATTCAAATTCTCAAGGAAGGTACAAACACTATTTTTTATTAACTTTGTTGTTTGGACAAAAGTTTGTATGTACAAAACAATTAGAAAGTACCTCTTACTTGCATCATCACAGCAATACTGTAAATACTTCTAATCCTATACGTACTTTTAGAGATAAATGCTTTAGATTACATCACCTTGAAGCTATCAGGAGAACTAGCCAAAGAAGCTGACTTGATTTTAAAAACTACTCATTTCCATTATGAGACACATTATCATGAGCTGGCAAAGTTACCTTTGATTTCTTCTGGAATATCTGTGGTCATTGTCTATGTGCTGGTCTTCTTGTGTTTTTCCTAGAATACAGACCCAGGGAAATCTGATTTACTTACTTATAATGAAAAAAAAATACTAGATTCTATGTATAACATGACCATGACTGATATAGCCACCAAATTTGTCCTTTCCGTATTCTAAATCATGGAGCAACATTTTTGAGCAATACTTATAGTCTGATTAACTAAGTAAAGAATGAGTATGACCTCATTCATACCTATGGCAGCCAGGTTCCTGAAGGTTTCCTCCATCACATCTCTGTGCAGCTTCTTTTGGGAAGGATCTAGTAAAGCCCACTCCTCCACAGTGAAGTTTACAGCCACATCTTCAAAGGTCACAGAGCCCTAAAGTAGCCAAGACATTTCCAAAAGAAAAGATGAGACACACAACATTGAAAATCTGTGAGTGTTCTCTAAATGTTCAATACATATCTTGACCATCACATTCTTATTTTTACATTCATAACTGTACTCTCTGACACAAGAATTCTCACATCAGCTTTGAATTCTTGGTAAAGCACAACAATCACAAAATACCAAGTATGTTGCTGGAGATTACACTTTCTACTGGTGACAGGCCTTTATCATTCCCCAATACTACTACTAGTGCAGACATGAGTTATCAAGCAGTTGCTTTAAAATCACATATTTTAAGAACAGATTATGAGAGTGAGTGGCCTCATCCAATACTAGTTGCCATAAATGTTCTGCCTCATTGTAGATCTAAAGCAATGCAGCTAAGTGACAAGAATGAATTATCTGAACCTTGCCATAAAATAAGCCTGTTAAAAAGTATAAGTTACTTTTCTCATCATGTGACTAAATAGTAATTCATGAAAGATTTATTTTGAATCATGTCTTGAGAGCATCTATCGTGGGGCTGGGGGCGGACACTGGGGACAGGATCATGCAGCATGGACTCCACATCAGGGAAGAACAGGAAACAGAGCAGGGAATGTTGGTTTACACTTGAATTATTCCTTTTCCCTCTTTTATTTGTCTGGCATCTCAGACCATGATTATGTGTAATGGTTGGTGATGAATAACCAGGCAGATGGGCATCTGGATACACCTGAAGAGATTTATCTTGACTATGCTGTGATGTGAGAGAATCCATTTTAACTGTGGGTGAGGTCATCCCCTGGCCATGGGATTCTTGACTGTATAAAATGGAGAAGGGTAGCTGAACACTAAGCATGCACTCATTACTTTCTTCTTCTGACTTCAGATGCTTCAAATTCCTGCTCCCTTGGCTTCCCTATCAGGATGAATTATGTTTTGAACTGTGAATTAAACCTTTCCTGTCTTAAATTGCATTTGTCACTTATCATAACAACACAAAAAGAAAGTAAGATAGGTACTACCTAGATTCAGAGTGGGTATTCCCTCCTCAGTTACCTTTCTGCAAACACTTTCATGGACACACCCAGGGTGTGTTTCCTAGGTGATTCCAAATTATGTCAACAAGAAGACTAATCATTACAAAAACCTTCAATTGCTTTTCTTAGGTACACTGTATACTAATGCAAAGATAATTAACAAACCCCATTATTGAAGATAACATTAACAAACTGGTTAAGAATAGATCTTTGGTTCCTAGCCCAATTGTCATGAGGCTTTCTCTCCAGCTGATGGGAACAGATGCAGAGACCTACAGCCAAACAGTAGGTGGAAATTGGGTGGGGAAGGAAAGACTTCAGGAGCTAGAGGGGTGAAGACACCAGGAGAACATGACCCACAGAATCAACTAAGCAGATCTCATAGGGCTCACAGTGGCAATCACATGAGCCTCCATGGGTCTGCACTAGGTATTCTGCATAAATGTTATGGTTGTTAGCTTGGTGTTTTTGTGGGACTCATAACAGTGGGAGCTTGTTTTGGGGACTCCTTTTCTCCTCCTGGGTTGCCTCAAACAGCCTTGATATGAAAGTTTGTGCCTAGTTTTATTTCATCTTGCTATGTTGTGTTGGCTGATATCTCTGAAAGGCCTGCTCTTTCCTGAAGGGGAATGGAGGAGAAAATGGATCTGGGGGAGAGAAGACGTGGGGGGAGGCTAGAAGGAGTGGAGGGAAGGGAAACTGATAGGGATATATTATATAAAATAACAACAATAATAAAAAGAATAGATAGTGGAAAGGTCTAGGCGATGGCTCAATATATAAAGCACCTGCTGTGTAAATAAGCCTGAGTTTGAACTCCCAGAACTCAAGTAAAGCCAGACATGGTAAGGCATATTTATAATTTCACCATGGAATCCTATGAAATCAAAACTAAGTTAAATATTTTCTTACTGGAAACAGGAAGAATCAAGGCATACTTATAATAAAATCAAAGGAAAGAACCTTATAGTTCAGTGTCAAAGTTCTAAGAACTCCTATGGCAAGATGGTATGTAGAGACAGGAGAATCCCTGGAAGCTGGTGGGCCAGCTAACCTGGCATATGCAGTAGTGAACAACAAAGACTGTCATCTGATTTCTAAACACAGCTGTATGTGCAAGAGTGCACCTGCATGTACACATGTACACACAGACACACACACACACAGAAATGGATCACGGAAAAAGTAATAGTATTTAGCTGGCTCAAATGAAAACAAAAAGTTGGTTTATCACATAGCAGGCATTTAACAACAATGGTATTAACCACAATCTCTTTAATATAGAATAAAAGAAAAACTGACTTTTGGAAACATGCATTGCATTTTCCCTTTTTATGAGCAGGTATCAAGCTATTCATTGAAATAGGAAAAAACAACTTCAATATTTTCAGATCACAGTCCAGTTTTGAGTTTTAGACTGTAATAAATGGATGGAGACATTTAAACCTATGGATATTGGGTTAGGCTTTAAGATAGGAGGGCAGGGGGATAGTTAGTCCCAGTTTGATTTTTACAGGATGAAAACAGGCAACAGAGGAGAGTGAGTGGTTGTAGGTGATAGCCCAGAAAAAGCAACCTTGGTGGGCTCAAGAGAGTATGGAGAAAAACAAAGCAGGAGAAGCAGAATTCCCCAACCCAAAGCACTCTGACTTGTGGAGGGAGACGATCGTCTTTGTAGGAGTTAGGTAAGAGAAAACTACAGTCTGGCGAGGAAAGATGCAGGCTTCTAAAGAGCACACACAGCTGATTAACAGGGAACAATGAGTCAAAAATGACATTACAATCCTGAGCATATGCAAAGGCTTTGATGCTCCTAAATTTATAAAAAGCATACCAGAGGCTGGTTCCAGAACCCGCATGGTGGCTCACAATCACCAGTAACTCTAGTCGCAGGGGACCTACGGTTTCAAGGAATGCTTTCTTCTGACCTGCACAGGCATCAGACAAACATGTGTGCATACATGTTGGCAAGATACTCATACATATAAAGTAAATATATCCAAAAAAGCATACTATTGGAATTAAAGACAGATTAACACTAATCCAATACTATTAGGTGGCTAATGTCCCACGGTCTCCAATAGACAGGTTATCTGGACAAGAAATAGAAACATCAGAATCAGGAGTTAGAGTTATACATCAAATGAATATAACAGATATCTATAGAATATTCTGCCCAACTATCAATGAATATATATTCTACTCAGCAGCCCATGGAAACTTCCCCAAAATAGACTATATCCTGGGGCACAAAACAAATCTCAACAAATTCTGAACGACTGAAATAACCTCATGTATCCTACCAGACCACGATGCAATAAAACTTAAAATCAAGAGTAAGAAAATCTTTAGTGTGTACCCAAACTCAGAGACTAAATAACTCATTATTGAAAGGTGAATAGGCTAAACAGGAAATCAAGAAAGAAGTCAAAATTCCTGGAACTAAACCAAAGTGAAAACACAAAACCTACGAGACACATTAAAAACAAAACAAAAAACAACAAAACAAAACAAAACATACCACAAGAGTCCCGCTAAGGGAGCTTATAGCTTCAAATGCTATAAACTTCCTGGTTAGGAACCAGGAAGCCTGTTTCACTTACAGTTCACAGGGGAACCCAGACTCAGGTTAAGCCTGTCTCTGTGTGAGACCATCTCACCACACAGGCACAGCTCATGATACATCTGATCACAACTGACATGAGTTGTCCAAGTTTTACCCGCTGTACGCGTGTACCACAAAGATGTCTGTGCCCTACCTGCCCACAGGCATCGAACACGCAAGAGCTCTGGTCCTCTAGAGCTTTCATTTTATGCTCGGGATCCCGTTGAGCTTTTGTGGTCTCATCACTCCAGACAATGAGTAGAAAAACTCTGAGTGGCCAAGACATTTGGGGATCTCCATATACTTTATTTTCCTTCCTCCCATTCCTTTTCGGGGAAACAGCACCGACTACAGGCCGTTCCTCTCACAGTGCCTTCTCTTTCTTGAGGACCATTTCTCCTGTTCTTAGATGATGACACTTAAAATATCTATCCATTTTTTAACCTATTACTCAGCAGGATACAAACTACCCAGAAACCCACTTTTGTTTCAGAACAACCTCATCGGTAATTACAAAATACTTCTGTAATGTAATGTTTCCAAGTTTCTCTCGTTTTTCCCAATCTCGTCACTTTCTTATTCACCCTCATCGTGAGCTAGAACCGGGACCCTTAACTTATTCTAAGGAGAGTCTGACCTCAGGGGAAACGATTTCAGAGCAGAAGTTGCTACAGTCCCGTCGTCTTGAAAATTTGTTGTCCGTCCCTAAAAACCAAAACGCCTTTTCTGCTCAACCCCCGAGATGCTTGCACACATTATACCTGAGGCTTCCCCGCTATTGCCAATACTCGCTTGAAATAAAAGTCATGTCCCACCTCGCCGTCATCCTACTTTAAATCAACGTCCACAAGCAGTTCTAAGGCAAAAACGTTCACCGCGTCATGGAGGGCCTCGATTTCCCTCTTGCACTCCGGTCCCAGGTACGTGTATGAACGAGTCTGCCGAGCAGTAAATACCGAGACATTTAGGGACGTTGAGGCCCAAGCACTTGGATTGAGAGGGAGGGAGGAGAGCAAACTCGTGGGTTTCAGACGCTGCTTCTAGGACCCGCAGGGCTTCTCAGGACGCCGTGCACCCGCGGGTCCCCTCCCCCAGAGCCGGGGGCCCGTCACCCCGGGAGCTCCCGCAGTCCTGCCCGCCCGCCGCTCGGCGCTCACCATGCCTGCGCCCTGGCCTCCAGTGGCCACACTGCGGCTCGGGCGCCCCGGCTCCCTCAGGCTGACGTCAGGGACGGCCCCGCGACGGCGGGAGAGGGACTTCCGTCCGGCTCGCCGGCACTCGGGACGTCGGACACCAAGTCGGCACCCGTGCGAGCCTCGGCGTCAAAACCGTTCCTGCGGGGAGGGGTTACATGACTGCGGAGGTCGAGCTACCATGACTCCCTCCGCGCCAGGGCAGATGAGCGCCGAGGGCGTCACCAGAAAGGAAGATGGCGGGTGAGGGACTTCCGCCCCGCCCGCCGCTGCGTCTGCTCCGACAGCTCGCGGGGCAGCCCCCGGCCGCCGCCACCGCTGCCAAGGTTGGCCATCCCACAGCTCCGGAGCCCGAGCGGCCCCTGCTAACTCAGGGGCAGCAACCTGCAATCTTGCGACTCTCATGACGCAAGGAAAAAGGAAGATGGGCGTCTGCCAGTACTCAGTGGACCGTCCTGCTTGTTGATTCCTGGAGATGAAGTCATGAAGGGGCACAGGAAATCCTGGACTTAGTGTCCCACAGAGACCACCCTTTACTTCAGTGAACCAATGGATTTTCGGGGGAAGCGGGAGCTGTTTACCACCTGCTCGAGGGGTCTTTTCAGAGATCTCCATTCAGGTGAAGCCAGAAACACACACACACACACACACACACACACACACACACACACACACACACTTTGCTGTAGAAAAGAATTTCAGGCTGAGTCAAAATGAAGCAAGACTGAGGTTTAATATAAATACAGGAGAGATGGCTTAAAGATTACAAAAACTGACCTGTCTTCCAGAGGACACGGGCTCATTTCCCAGGACCCACAGAGTGTATAAACTTCAGTTCCAGGGGCTCTAACACCCTCTTCTGGTCTCTGTGACACCAGGCAGACATGTTGTGTACAGATGTACATGCAGATAAAAACACCCATAGGCATAAAATAAAAGATGTGGCCTTTTGATCCCCGGGTTCTCACTCAGTTTGTTTTCTACTTCCAATTATTTTACTGCAGATTTCACGATGTTGTTTTCTTTATGGCTGAGCAGAATTTCCGTTGTGCTTTATGTATCACCTTTTCGTTATCTACTCAGCAATTGAAAGGCATTTGGTTGTTTCTGCTTCCTACCTATTATGAATAGGGCAGCAATGAACATGGTTGAGCAAGTGTCTGTAGACCAGGATATAGAGTCCTCTTGGCATAAGCCAAGTAGTGGTAGAGCTGGGTTACTTGTCCTCACCAGGTTTTGGTCTCTAGTATACTAAAATGCAAATGTATTAAATGAGATTACTTTAACAATCATTTTCTCCCAGCTGTCAGTTTTCCAACCATGTCCCCATTTCTACACGAATTTCATAGCTGCTCCATGACCTGCACAATTTAACGGATATAATTTTTTCTTGTATGCTGTGCTTGTTCAATAGGATTTATAGACTCTGGTAACTGGATGGTCCCTTCAAAAGTGCTCCCAACTACTGTGAAATAGTTTCCGTCCTACCTGTTTATCTATTATCTAACTAGCCCATATTAATCCTTTATGAGTCTACTGACAGACAACAGAAGAATAGGAGTGAACACAGACAATCAGATTGATAACAGCCTTTAGACAACCACACAAATACCATCAGAGAAGACCTGAGAGTGATCTCTCCGTGGAAATGTGCCAGGCCTCCTTAGCCTTATTCCCCAGGGAAAGGTGAATGTGCTATCTGCCTGTTCAGTAGCCCCACAACTCAGGACAATCAGATCTGCAGCCACAGGACATCCTGTGATGTGGGTACCTCCAGCCAATGAGAGACAGCCAAGCCCTCCCTCTGGCTGGAGGGGCATCTACCTCGATTTTGCTGCCTCATCCCCACTCAGTAGCTTTGAGACTATCCTTCAAACTCAAGCCAGGCTTCTCTCCGTCCTACAGGCCTTGAGGTACAGGCCCTGAGATAATTTTAGCCCACCAGAAATGAACAGTAAATTATGACCTTTTTAAAAATAATAGTCCAGTGATGTTTTCAACTTCAGTAGCAAGGTCACATATGAATTAACTTTTAAAATAACCATTAGAATCCATGAATGTGTTTAAACTTTGAACTTTTGAATACAATTTTTACCTGATGTTAGCAAAAAGAATGTGGCATTTGGGAAAAATATGCACACTAGCAGCCCTGCACTAGACAGCATTATGGAGAATCCTCCACAGTCACTGTGACCTTCCCCTTGGTGGTGTGGTAGACAGGGAGGAAGGTCACCCAGACACTGCAGAACACCAGCATGATGAAGGTCAGGGACTGGGTTTTACTGAAGGTGTCAGGCAGGTTTCTGGCAAAAAAAAAAAAAAAAAAAAAAAAAAAAAAAAAAAAAAAAAAAGCCACAGTGAAGAAACTTCCTAGGGCAAGAGAGCCCCAGTATCTGAGAATTCTGCAGAAGGCAGTGTCAAAAAAGGAGGAGGTGTTCCTAACCATATCCCACAGGTGCTAAGTTGGATCAGCACACAGAGGGAAGCGATACATTTCAGAGCTCTTGACATAAGCATGTCCCTCATCTTCCTGTGTGAGAGATGGGAAATCACACCGACAGTAATAGTTTTGGCCAACACAGTGAAAAGAACCACAGTAAACAGGACTTCAGAAACAGTACCCTAAGGATACAGGTGACCATGCTGGGATGTTCAATGTAGATCAGGAAATAGAGAAAGTAAAATAATAGGGAGATGAATAGAACACAGCTGAGAGTCCTTTCCCAGTAGGAGTGTCTTAGTGTTCCTTAAACACCACAAGAACAAGAGCCCTTAGTACAGAGAACAGGGTCTTGCAAGTTAGAGCCATCTCCATAAGCCAGAAATGTCACTCTTTGGGGGCTGGAGAGATGGCTCAGTGGTTAAGAGCACTGACTGCTCTTCCAGAGGTCCTGAGTTCAATTCCCAGCAACCATATGGTGGCTCACAACCATCTATGAGACCTGGCACCCCCTTCTGGCTTGCAGGCACATATGGAATGAATGCTGTACACATAATAAATAAATAAATATTAAAAAAAGAAATGTCACTCTTTTATGGAGACAGTTCTCTTGCTCCTAGTTGGCATGCCGATTATCTGGACACTGTGTGCATTGATCCATATCTGATGCAGAGAGGAAAATGAGCACCAATACTGTTTTAGCATTTCTCTTATTCACAGTACATTTCAAATAAATATTTTGGAGAAAGTGAAAAATATCTCACTTTGTTGTTATAGATCACTCTGTTTTGTTACAAATTGGATTGGTCGACACAATTATTAACAATTTATAAAGCCAATCATCTTATAGTGGAGGAAACAATGCATTTACACATTGATGAACCTTTTAGTATTTTGGAAGAAGGCAAACATATGTTGTCTCTTAGAATATAAAGGATGCTGTAATAAAGTAACATTGACTAAATAATAAAAGTAAAAAAAATACTATTCGCAGTTCTGTAAACTGTCCAGTTGAACCATGTAACATGAACACTGGCTTGTTTGTTGTTGGGGTTTTGTCCTGCCTGGTACCCTGAAACTGTTTAGCCCCAAAGAAAATCACACATAGGTTTCCATAAATTATAAGCTGATTGGCCCATTAGCTCTAGCTTCTCACTGGCTAACTCTCACATCTTGATTAACCCATTTTTCTGATCTATGTTAGCCATGTGGCTCAGTACCTTTTTTCAGTGGGGCAGATTACATCCTGCTGCTTCTGTGGTCTGGGCAGGAGTGGGTGGAATCAACTTCCTCCTTCCCAGAATTCTCCTGTTCTCATTACATCATTTCTACTTCCTGTCTGGTTTTCCCGCCTATACTTCCTGCCTGGCCAATCAGCGTTTATTTAAAACATGATTGACAGAATACAGACAATATTCCTGCACCAGAACCACACAGCTTTAGATGATTCTTAAGCTTCTGAATTCTGTCTACCTACTTCATGGACAGTACATATGTCTATGTCCTCACATGGTATAAAGTGACAAAAACGCCCTTCCTAAGAGACTGAAGGAATTATATAGGCAATAATTCTATTACTGAATTTGGAGAGATCATCACACTATCAGTAGTAAAAAGCCCCATATCTTAATAGTCTCACTTTGAGGCTTATGTTTTAACATGTTAATTTTTCTTTTAGGGTAGAGTTTATTTAGTGTGTTATGGAGGGGAAAAGGAAAGGGTAGAAGGTGGGAGAAGGGAGAGGAGCAGTAGGTACCTCTCAGAAGAGGGACAGGAAGAGAGACAGCAGTCTGGAAATGGGGGGGGATCCACTTGCCTCAGCAGAAGGGAGGGGTTGAGAGTGGGTGAAGCTTCTCTCTTAAAGGGACAGGGTACCCAGGTGACAGGGAAAGTCAGTGAAATAATAACATCTCCATCTTTCTCTTATGATAAAAAGACAGGGGTTAGGCATGGCAGGTTAAGGGAATTGAGATGGCGGATTCTCAAGACTGCTTCCTGCTTATTTGTGGGTGTCATCTGGGGGGCAGACTTGAGAAAGCTGGGTGCTGTTCACATCCTGGGGTAGCTGGTCACTTTGGTCCTGTCCAGGGTTTATGGTATGGAACTGTTCGGTGTCTCTTAGACTTTGACCTGAGCAGCTAGGCTGTTGATTCCAGTGATTCTTCAGTTTAGATGAGAGGCAGTTTTTCCCAGTGGTCAGCAATTGGCAGTTGATGAAGCGAATTGCAGATGGATGTTGTTCTGTGCCCACTGTCTTCTGTCTACAATTTACAATATGAGACTTATTGCTTTTTTGGTCATTTGTAGTGATGGAGCAGGCACAGGATGTTGGAAAATGGTCTGAGATCAGGGTCCCCACATGTCCTCAGCCATCCCACCTCTCAGAAGAGGGACAGGAAGAGAGACAGCAGGCTAAAAAGGGGGGGGCTCTGCTTGTCTCAGCGGAAGGGGTTAACATGTTAATTTAAGCAGATACGGCACATATCGATTTCACTACATGTATATGCAAATGTCATGATTTAGGTTAATGAACTCAATGGTCAATAATTTCTTGAGAAAACAGCATAATCAAGGTATGTTGCCATTTTACCAGGGAAAAGACCTAATGATTGGAATGGTTTGAGTGAGAAGGGCCCCTGTAGGTTTGTGAATTTGGTTGCTTGGTTACCAGTTGGTGGAACTGTTTGGGAAGGATTAGGAAGTATGGCTTTCTTAAAGAAGGAGACAAGTCACCAGAAATGGGCTTTGGGGTTTTAAAAGTCCATGCCATTCCCAGTTAGCTCTCTGCCTTGGGCTCATGGATAAAGATGTAAGATAACAGCTACTGCTCTAGCACAGTGCCTGCTTGCCTCCTGCCATGCTCCAGACTATAATAGTTATGGGCTCTAACCCTCTGGAACTGTGAGCCCAAAATCAAACGAATTATTTTGTAAGTTGTCTTGGTCATGTTGCCTTAACACAGCGACAGAAAAGTAACTAAGACAGTAGTTGTGTGTAAAATTCCATGAGAATAAGAAAACACACAGTACTGTTTAGGTCTCTGTGAGAAAACACTGTACACCTTGATTGTCAAATGGGTAAAAAAAATAGAGATTAACAATTTCGGTAACCTCTTTCAAGAGATATAATTACTGATGACACAAATCAGATGATTCAGATAAGAGATTTTACTGTTCCTTGAAGATCCTACTTGTGCGCTGGAGTACAGAATCAACATGAGGAATTTATCACTGAGACATACACTTACCTGTTTCACGGGAAATTTCACTGCCTGGGCATGGAATGCAATCAAAACAGCAGACAGCCTTTCCCACTTGAGAAGATATCCTGAAGTCAGGACTGCAAGAAACACTGCATACAAAATGGGGAAACTGAGGAAAAGAAGATATATACATAAGTGAAACTTTAACTATCTCCAATACTATCATGGTTTAGAACCAGGACATTTAATAAATGTATTTTTTATAGTTAAGTGGCCATACTCTGTTTAGTATGTTATGGAGTATATTATTATTTATTGTCAGTATTCTGATTTTTGTGGGAGGATAAAGAATGAGGGTCACTCTAGGAGGAACTAAGTCCTTGCAGGAAGCAGACTTATTTCTTAGTCAATGCCTTAAGAACAAATACATGTTTATTTTTTTTTCAAAATCATGGTTACCTATTATTATTTGGCGAGCATTCATTTTGTGGAGCTCTCAGTTACCTCTCCAGCACCATGTCTGCCTGCAGGCTTCCATACTTCTGGCCGTGATGATAATGGACCAAACCTCTGACATGTAAGCCAACTCCAGTTAAATGTTTCCCTTAAAGAGTTGCTGTGGTTACGGTGCTTTTCACAGCAATAGAAACTTTAACTAAGATATCTTATAACAAGATGGCTGCTAATCTTAATATGGAGTCAGACTGGTCCATCACCTTACCCAAATTAACCAAGAGACATTGAGGGAAAATCCAAATTAATAGAATTAAAAATGAAAAAGAAGTTTTTACAGCAGACAACAATGGAAATTCAGAGAATCACGAGGATATTACTTAAAAATCTATATTCCAGAAAGCTGGTAAACTTAGGAAGTATAAATTTTTGATGTTTGTATTGTTTACTAATGTTAAATCTAGATGAGATAAACAATTTAAATAGCTTCCAAACTCCTACAGAAGTAAAATCAGTAATAAAAAACTTAATTTAAAAAGCCTAGGGCCAGATTGATTTAAGTCAGAATTATATCATACCTTAAAAGAACACCAATAATCCTCAAATTGTAGAAACAGAGTAACATTTCTTGAATTTTTTATTAAGTCACTACTGCTATGGTACCAAATCCACAAAAGACCCAATAAAAAGAAAACAATATACCATTATCTCCCATGAGCATAGATAAAAACTTTCAATAGAATAATTGCAAACCAAATCCAAGAACACATCAAAAACATTATCCACCATGAGCAAGGTGGTTTGATACATCCCAGAGATGAAATGATGGTTCAGCAAACTTAATCTACAACAAAACAGACTGAAAGACAAAGACCACACAATCATTTCATTAATTGTAGAAAATGCCTTTGAGAAAATTTAACACCTCCTACTAAAAGACGGGGAGAGTGAAAAATTAATCTAATTAATCTTAATAAATAAAGATCAGGACTCAGATATGGGGTAAAAACTTGGAAGATAAAAAAAAAAACCTGGAAGATCAGAGAAATAGGATCAGTTGCCAGAAGTTATGGCCATCATGGGCATTCCTGCATAAATAAAGACAGGTAATTGATGTGGGAAGGTCATATGTCTATCTGTTGCTTTCATTGGTTAATTAATAAAGAAGCTGCTTGGCCTGATAGGTCAGAACATAGGTGGGTAGAGTAGACAGAATAGAATACTGGGAAGAAGGGAAATGAGGTCAGACACTATGGAGCCAGCCACCAGGTCAGACATGCTGAATCTTTCCTGGTAAGCCACCACCTCGTGGTGCTACACAGATTATTAGAAATGGGTTAATCAAGATGTGAGAACTAGCCAATAAGAGGCTAGATATAATGGGCCAGGCAGTGTTTAAAAGAATACAATTTGTGTGTTGTTATTTCGGGTGTAAAGCTAACCATGTGGGAGCTGGGTGGGACGAAAAGCAGGCCTGCCTGCAGCTCCTTCTACAGGCAATGGTCCAGCATATATATCTAAGAAAATGAAATGGTTTTCTGTTTATTATAATATAAAGCATATTACAGTATAGCAAATAATCCTACAGGTCAGGCAGTTATAGAAAGGTCAAATTGAACTATAAAGGATATACTAAACTAACAAAAAGGGATGAAAAATAACCCCAGAAATATATTACATAATACTTTATTGACCTTGAATTTTCATAATGCTAATGAGAAAGAAACAACAGCAACAGGGAGACATTGGGTAATGGAAAAAACATTCTGAATTGAATATCCAGTGTATTTCAAGGATGTGTTGACCTCACAATGGAAACCAGGAGATGTGCATGTTGGTGAATGGGTTTTGCTCTTGTTTCCACAGGAGAAGAAAAACTATGGATACCATCAAAATCATTAAAGATTTGCTTTGAAAAAGAGAAACCTCTTGAGAAAGAGAAATGACAGCTCATCTACGATGGTGGCAACCATACAGCTGGGAAGGAAACTGTATAGGCTTGGGGCAGGGTTCTAGTCTTGTATTTATAAGAATATTCACATCTTCAAAAATTCAAGAGAGCCTGGTTGTTTGGATGCTGACAGAAGGAAAAATAACTATCCAATAAGGATCATCAACAATAAGGAATATGACTTATGATGACAGGTGATCAAAACATATACATTTATATATACATATATATGTACACACACACATACACACACACACACACACACACACATATATATATATATATATATATATAGAGAGAGAGAGAGAGAGAGAGAGAGAGAGAGAGAGAGAGAGAGAGAGCAAGCTGGCTTTGGAGTTGAACAATTGGTATATGAGGTTCTTCTGTCTATGTGTTGCTTTCATCGGTTGAATAAAGAAACTGCCTTGGCCTTTTGATAGGGCAGCACTTAGGTAGGCAGAGAAGACAGAACTGAATTCTGGGAGGAAGAAAGGAGGGCAGAGAGAGAACCACCATGGAGCTGCCAGATTCAGACATGCTGAATCTTCCCCGGTAAATCATGACCTTGTGGTGACATACAGATTATTAGACATGGGTTGAGTCAAGATGTGAGAGTTAGCCAACAAGAGGCTAGAACTAATGGGCCAGGCAGTGTTTAAATGAATACAGTTTTTGTGTGATTATTTCGGGTGTAAGCTAGCGGGATGGCTGGGACAAGAAGCGGCCTGTTTGCTCCTATTACAGACAATGGCTCTGTACTTTTCTAAATTCAAACATGTTATTAAAAGGAACATTCAGAGTTTCTGTCTCATGTCAGGGGCCATCTAGTATCGAACAGAAGGAAGACGTTAGGAAAAATTTTACTTTCTCCATATCTATTTTGTCTATATTGTATTCTTCATTGAATGTATGTCTATACGAATAATGTTTAAGTTTTCCATGATGAACAATAGAGTTTCCTAGAGATACTTTTCCTGAAGTAATCTTTGATGTTTCCAGGAGGAAAATGCGGTCCCACAGCAACAGCTCCACCTGGTTGAGGTGACATCATGATGCTGATAACACTGATATAAGACCAGTTTTTGTGTACCAGCTGCTGAAATGGTACAACTACTCATGATGTTCTGGCCAGAACTCCAAATAAGAATTTTGGGGAAAAAAACCCTATTGACTGCTCAGAAATTGTTAGCAACTATACTAGACATTGATCTTGAAAGTAGCCATTACATTACTTTTGCAGGATCCCATAAAGAGACCATCACCCCATGACAGTGGGAAGCAATTCTAGAGGACGACATCCTCTCTCCCAAAAAAGTTTATACTCAGGGTTGGGAACACCATTCAGGGGTTGTTGATTATTACTTGTATCAGGGAGAGGGTTGGGGTAGAAACTATGTAGGTTCAGAGATATAAAAAAAGGATAATAATAGTGGGTAATAGAGTAAATACTTGTGAGATATTATTTATGAATAACTTACATTGGTATAGTTTTTTGTATATTGATACTAGTTCAAATTATATTTGTTAGTTCTGTTTACAATATTTGTACACCTATGCAAAGTTATTCTGTAAAGTTGTATACATGCATGTTTCTACCTCTGTTTAGAACATTTTGTATATTGATACAACTTTCAGGATATATTTTATATTGCATTATATATTATTCTTACCTCTGATCAAGATACTTACACATTGTTTACATTTTGAGGTCATTGTCCTAATTTGTTGCACATTTGTTTACAGATTATTTAATATCCATACACAAACTCTTAGTGTTTAATTTATACAGGTATTAAATATTATAGTTTAATAGTTGTTCATGTTTGTTATACATATAGTCAGGTTAATTAGGTTCTTTAGAGACATAGAGATTATATTCTGCCTAGTTAGGTAATCTTCAACCACGTCAAGGATCTGTAGAACATGGCATTTAATTAACTAAGGCTTCTGCTGACATGAGACATGATTTCTCTTGACAGCACCAATCTATTCCCAAGAGAATATTGAGCACTGAAGACACTCCACTCAGAGTTTTTTTTAAATTTTTTTTCTTGGCACAATTGGCCTTTGGGCAAGGAACTGTCCATGCCTCAACCACTGACAAAGTTTATGCTATCCAGACTGAATAAGCAGGACTCAAGGAAAAGGACTGCTAAACCTTGCCAAGACATGGTAAGACAATTCTGAAAAATTACCTGCCTCTGAAAATGGTCTGTCAGTTACACCAGGCCTTAGCCAAAAATGGTTGCTTCAACATTGCAAATGAGACTTTGGGTGATTCTCAGGTAGCAAATTGTCTCCATTATATACTGCTTAACAAGTAATATTATCTCCCTTCTTAGGCCTTCGATGATGTTGAAGATTAGATAGTCGTAGTTACCTTCATCTTATGATTTAGCCAAGCTTATCAAGACTTAGATTTTTTGGAATAGAATGTTTATCAAAACATTTGTGCTGTGTTCCTTGTTTAATATTGTTTATGTTGGTTCTAATTTTATACTTGATATCTGTGCCTATTGTATATAGTTTTGCTTTGGGTTTGGATCACTCTTGTTTAGACAAAAGTGGGTGGTCATGGGGAAGCTTTGTTAACCAATTATCTTCAAGAGGTGGGACCAAGTTAGGGTATGGCTTACTGGGACCTGCTAAAAAATGGGCACATGGCCCAGGTGCTCTTTCTCTGTAGTTTCCTCACAGCTGAGCTTGGACGTCTCATTCCTGTTTTGTGAGTTTTCCCCTTATAATAAATAAAAATATAATTGTCTTATCTTTTGGCTAGCCTGGTTATTTCCCAAATTGAGCTAACTTCTATATGACATTAATGAAAACATGTTTTCAATTCTCCCATCCCACACAACTTCTCCTGTGGATATTAGAAGACCTGGATAAATGTCCCAAATCTGTCAGTGTTGACCACATGGCACCAGTGAGTGCTATTCCAAATCTTGTGTTTCCACCTATGTAATTAGAACAATTTTATTACATTTTGCAACCCAAATTATTCCATAATAATTTAGTTTTTTTCCCCTGAGTTAGGGATTGAACTCTGGGCCTTTTACATGCTAAATAAGTTTTATCAAAGTCAATTTCCAGGGATGCATTGGGCAAAAATGTGGGATTCCTACTGATCTCAATGGCAAATGCTAATGACATAACCAATTAGTATTTTTGGCTATGAGTCTAAAAGGAGGACAGAGGGGATAATTAAAGATATGCCTTTAGAGGCTAGAGAGAAGATTTAGCGGTCAAGAGCCCTTGCTTTTCTTGCAGACGGCCTGAATTTAGTTTCTAGCAGCTTAAGGATAATCTTGAGGAATCTGCCCTTTCTTCTGACCACTGACACAGAGCACACACAGGCAAAACACCATGTACACGAAACAGAAACAGTAAATCTTAAACAAAAAAAGTAGATCTATGCCTGAAAACTTTCAAACCAGATACACTGAATAATATATACTAAGTTATATTTCTTCAAAAGTACTGATGCTGAAGTAAGCCCCTCCAATTTGCTGATTGGAGAACATGCGATTTTTGGAACATTATAGTAGTTTACCAGCTAACGAATGGAGATCCCCTTATGAATGAGAATTTTGACATTGTGAAAGTCTACAAGGATTCTCCTTAGTTTATGCCACATGTGTAGTTAAAAGTTTGTATAGTGTCCACAGATTTTGAAGCAGACAGTTACCAGAGAATGAAAGTGCTCATTCCTTTATCTAAAAATTCTCATTCTCAAAAAATGAAAAAAAAATGGTCAAGCAACTACATTGTTGATGTTACTTTCTTGAATATTAGATCGCATTCCTTGAGGGTATGACCTAATTAATTCTGTTGACAAATTGATTCTTGTTAAGTTTCATTCATAAATCACTTTATTGTTCCATGTCTTACCTTCCTTTCCATACTCATTTTTGGTCTTTAATATCTAATTTTCAATTTGAGGCTACGTAATCTTGAATGACATTAAGTTAATAATTACTCTTTGTGTGTGAAAAATTGAATGATATGCCATGACAAATGTACCTTTGATGGTTACCATGCCATTAGATTTTGTGCAGATAATTTTTTTTTCATGACAAGGTTTCACTGCGTAACCCTGGATGTCCTGTCACTAGCTCTGTAGACCCAACTTGAACTCTTAGAGATCCACTGCCTCTGCCTACTGAGTCCTGGGATTAAAGACATGTGTCACCATCACTCAGCTTTGTGCAGATAATTTTATGTCATTTTTACAACCCTGTATTTAAGCAGATTGATTTATTGGTTTATTATTCTGACTTTAAATTTCCCATACTTTCTTATACACTTCTCTCTCTCTCTCTCTCTCTCTCTCTCTCTCTCTCTCTCTCTCTCTCTCATTTTTTTGTTTTT
>NW_026068172.1:1089630-1095099 GCF_014885135.2 Alexandromys fortis
CCATTCTTCCATTGAAGGACATCTAGGTTGTTTCCAGGTTCTGGCTATTACAAATAATGCTGCTATGAACATAGTTGAACAAATGCTTTTGTAGTATGATAGGGCATCTCTTGGGTATATTCCCAAGAGTGGTATTGCTGGATCCTGGGGTAGGTTGATCCCGAATTTCCTGAGAAACCGCCACACTGATTTCCAAAGTGGTTGCACAGTTTGCATTCCCACCAGCAATGGATGAGTGTTCCCCTTACTCCACATCCTCTCCAGCAAAGGCTGTCATTGGTGTTTTTTATTTTAGCCATTCTGACAGGTGTAAGATGATATCTCAAAGTTGTTTTGATTTGCATTTCTCTGATCACTAAGGAGGTTGAGCATACCTTTCATGTCTTTTAGCCATTTGAACTTCTGTTGAGAATTCTCTGTTCAGTTTAGTGCCCCATTTTTTAATTGGGTTAATTAGCCTTTTACAGTCTAGTTTCTTGAGTTCTTTATATATTTTGGAGATCAGACCTTTGTCTGATGCGGGGTTGGTAAAGATCTCCCAATCAGTAGGTTGCCTTTTTTGTCTTAATGACAGTGTCCGTTGCTTTACAGAAGCGTCTCAGTTTTAGGAGGTCCCATTTTATTCAATGAGGCCCTTAGAGTCTGTGCTGCTGGGGTTATACGTAGGAAGTGGTCTCCTGTGCCCATGTATTGTAGAGTACTTCCCACTTTCTCTTTTATCAGGTTCAGTGTGTTCAGATTAAAATTGAGGTGTTTAATCCATTTGGACTTGAGTTTTGTGCATGGTGAAAGATATGGATCTATTTTCATTCTTCTACAGGTTGACATCCAGTTGTGCCAGCACCATTTGTTGAAGATGCTTTCTTTCTTCCATTGTATACTTTTAGCTCCTTTGTTGAAAATCAGGTGTTTATAGGTTTGTGGGTTAATATCCAGATCTTCTATTCAATTCCATTGGTCAACTTCTCTGTTTTTATGCCAATACCAAGCTGTTTTTATTTCTGTAGCTCTGTAATAGAGTTTGAAGTCAGGGATGGTAATGCCTCCGGAAGTTCCTTTATTGTATAAGATTGTTTTAGATATCCTGAGTTTTTTGTTTTTCCATATAAAGTTAATTATTGTTCTCTCAAGGTCTGTGAAGAATTTTGTTGGGATTTTAATGGAGATTGTGTTGAATTTATAGATTGCCTTTGGTAGAATTGCCATTTTTACTATGTTGAATCTACCCATCCAAGAGCATGGGAGATCCTTCTATTTTCTGGTGTCCTCTTCAATTTTTTTTCTTCAAAGCCTTAAAGTTCTTGTCAAATAGATCTTTCACTTCCTTATTTAGAGTTACCTCAAGATACTATGCTATTTGTGGCTATCATAAAAGATGATGTTTCTCTGAATTCCCTCTCTGCTTCTCTATCCTTTGTGTATAGGAGGGCTACTGATTATTTTGAGTTGATCCTGTAACCTGCCACATCACTGAAGGTATTTATCAGCTGTAGGAGTTCTTTGGTAGAGTTTTTGGGGTCACTAATGTACACTATCATATTATCCACAAATAATGAAAATTTGACTTCTTCCTTTCCAATTCGAATCCCCTTGATCCCCTTATGTCATCTTATTGCTATTGCTAGAACTTCAAGAATTATGAAGAGATATGGGGAGAGTGGACAGCCTTGTTGTTCCTGATTTTAGTGGAATGGCTTTGAGTTTCTCTCCATTTAATTTCATATTAGCTGTTGGCTTGCTATATATTGCTTTTATTATATTTAGGTAGGATCCTTGTATCCCTAATCTCTCCAAGACCTTTATCATAAGGGGGTGTTGAATTTTGTCAAATGCTTTTTCAGCATCTAATGAAATGATCATATGATTTTTTTCTTTCAGTTTATTTATATGATGGATTACATTGATAGATTTTTGTATGTTGAACCAGCCCTGTATCTCTGGGATGAAGCCTACTTGATTGTAATGGATAATTTTTAAAAATGTGTTCTTGGATTCTGTTTGCCAGAATTTTATTGAGAATTTTTGCATTGATGTTCATGAGTGACACTGGTCTGTAATTCTCTTTCTTGGTTGGGTCTTTGTGTGTTTTTGGAATCAGGGTGACTGTAACTTCATCAAAAGAGTTTGGCAATGACTCTTCTGATTCTATTATGTGAAACATATTAAGAAGTATAGGTATCAGCTCTTCTTGGAAGTTCTGATAAAGTTCTGCATTAAAACCATCAGGTCCTGGCTTTTTTTGGTTGGGAGGTTTTTTTTTTTTTTATGGCAGCTGCGGCGGTTGGATTAATGAGCACCAATGATACTAGGTATTTGAACAAGTTTAATAACAAAACCAGACTCACGAAACCAAGGTTCCAGCGGAGTACCCGGCGGAGGCAGGAAGGGGCGCGCAGCCTCTGCCCGCCCAATTTATCAGTAAACATACGCCCGAGGGCAGCCCGCCCCCAAGGGGAGGGCTTATCCCTACAGNAGGCAGGAAGGGGCGCGCAGCCTCTGCCCGCCCAATTTATCAGTAAACATACGCCCGAGGGCAGCCCGCCCCCAAGGGGAGGGCTTATCCCTACAGACAGCTTCTATTTCCTCACAACTTATAGGTCTATTTAAATTGTTCACCTGGTCTTGATTTAATTTTGGTAAATGGTACTTATCTAAAAACAAGTCCATTTCTTTTATATTTTCCAACTTTGTGGCATATAAACTTTTGTAGTAAGTCCTAATGATTCTCTGAATTTCCTCAGTGTCTGTTGTTATGTCTCCCTTTTCATTTCTGATCTTGTTAATTTGCATGTTCTCTCTCTGCCGTTTGATTAGTTTGGATAAAGGTTTGTTAATCTTGTTGACTTTCTCAAAGAACCAGATCTTTGTTTCATTGATTCTGAATTGTTTTCTGTGTTTATATTTTGTTGATTTCAGCCCTCAGTTTGATTATTTCCAGTCTTCTACTCCTCCTGGGTGAGTCTCCAAAGTGAGCTTTCTCCATTTTTTCAATGTGGGCACTTAGTGCTATGAACTTTCCTCTTAGCACTGCTTTCATAGTGTCCCATAGGTTTGGGTATGTTGTATCTTTATTTTCATTGAATTCAAGGAAGACTTTAATTTCTTTCTTTATTTCTTCCCTGACCCAGGGGTGGTTCAGTAGTTGACTGTTCAGCTTCCAAGAGTTTGTAGGCTTCCTAGGGGTAGAATTATTGTTAAATTATAACTTTATTCCATGGTGATCCAATAAGACACAGGTGGTTACAAATATTTTTTTGTATCTGTGGAAGTTTGCTTTGTTACCGAGCATGTGGTCAAGACAAGAACTTTAAGTCTCTGAAGAAACAAATTGAAGAAAATACCAGAAAACGGAAAGATCTCCCATGCTCTTGGATCGGTAGGATCAACAAAATAAAAATGAAAATCCCACCAAAAGGAATCTATAGATTCAATGCAATTCCATCAAAATCCCAACACAATTCTTCACAGACCTTGAAAGAATAATACTGAACTTCATATGGAAAAAGAGAAACACGGGATAGCCAGGAAATAAAGGAACATCCAGAGGCATCACCATCCCTGACATTAAGCTCTATTATAGAGCTACAGTAATGAAAACAGCATGGTATTGGCATAAATAGACAGGTTGAACAATGGAATTAAATTGAAGAACCAGATATTAATCCACACACCTATGAACACCTGACTTTTGACAAAGAATCTAAAATTATACAATGGAAAAAAGAAAGCATCTTCAACAAATGGTGCTGGCATTACTTGATGTAAACATGCAGAAGAATGCAAATAGATCCATATCTATCCCCAAAGCATTGTGCTTACCCTCTCTGAAGATTGGATGAGGGGCAGTGGGAGAGAGTTGGAGGGAATGGGAGGAGGGAAGGAAGTGGGAACTGGGTATGTAAAATGAAAAAAAAAGATTGTTTTCTTTTAAAAAGAAGAAAAAATAAACAGAATATTCACAAAAATGTTGAGCTCAGCAGCGTTTAGATGTTAGTCAGAAAACAATGATGTTTACCCACAACTGTTTGCTGTGTTGGTCAGTTGGGGTTGGTTGTAGTCATTGGCTTACTTCCTTGAAAGACTCTGTGAATGATTCTGTAAAGTACCCCACTCCTTTCCTCTGTGTTGATCAATGAGAGAGAGAGAGAGAGAGAGAGAGAGAGAGAGAGAGAGAGAGAGAGAGAGAGAGAGCGCGTGCGCAGAGAGAGAGAGAGCGAGAGCGCTCAGGGAGATGGACAGTCACACACAGGGACAGACACACACACAGGGGACTCATGAGGCAGACAGTTGCTGATTCAGATTCATGCAACAGAGGGCAGAGGACACAGGGAGCACTGAGCAGAGAATCCAAATCTAGATGTGCTCTTGGTTAAATGATTCTAAGGGAACGGGCTCCTATTTCTTTCCTTATGTAACACTGATGCACTGATAGTGACTCAGAGTTTGTTGTTGATGTGTTTAATCCACTCAATAGACCCTAGGAGAGAACCTCTATTGTTTGGTTATAGTGGCATGGTACCAACTTGCCTTCTAAATACTTAACATTTATAACTGTATATTGGGGCATCTATCATCCCTCATCAGAGACACATATCTATGCAGTGAGCTGTGGTGAATGCAGAATCACAACTGGCCAAGATACAGAGGATGCATATATGTCTAGTGCTCAGACCTCAACACAATAGCTATATCACATCCTCCAAGATTTGGGGACTACTTTCGGACACGGAGGCAGAGGTTGTAGATAAATACTGGGAAATAGTGTATACTCCACAATGACCGCATTCATGTGATTATCTACACAAGACCTCCATAAACCTGGACCATCATTTCATCATGCAGTGAGTTACTATGAACAATTAAGGTGATGGGAGAAGGGGTGTCGTAAAATTTACAGAAATAAGTAAGTGACCACACTTTAACTCTATCACTGCAAGACAACATTGCTGCTTGGCTGGCATTTTATACATATTTGAGTAGTTTGAGTATGTAATCCTCAACAAGGTTGGTTTTTGACTTGCAAATCAGTAAAATTTACTGATGCCTGTTATGTCCAAAGGAACCTCCAAGTCTCAAAGCCCTAAAAGCAGTCCACAGATCCAGAATTGAGTTCAACCTGGACTATTGGAGGATTTCTGCAGGTTATATAAAAAGCCAGCATTCCCCAGGAAGTTGTGAAGCTGTCTCCCCCTCTACCACAAGGGGTCACTTTCACTTAAGACCAGCTGGAAGGACAAATGGCTCCCTGTGCTCCCCATTAGCATACCACAGCTCACGCTGGCCTCCAGGCTCCTTTAGTATCACAGGAACCTGCTACACAATTCAGAATGTAAAAGTCATTCTCACTTTCTATCCTACCCTAAACTACTTCCAGTTCATAGACTTCTCATTCACCTTATAACCCTGCTCTCTCTCTCTCTCTCTCTCTCTCTCTCTCTCTCTCTCTCTCTCTCTCTCTCTCTCTCTCTC
>NW_026068172.1:1095206-1102164 GCF_014885135.2 Alexandromys fortis
TAGTCACAGTGTCAGTTTATCTAATGCGAAGAAACAGTTTAAAATTTTTGCAAAGTATATTTTAATTGAAAACTATTAACAATTTGTGTGCAGAGTTCAATAAAGACGGTGTCCTCTTAGAAAAATATATTTTCTTTTAAAATTTCTATATGTTTTTCAGTTCTTTCTAATACAGATATTGAGGGAGAGATCTGGTAAGAAGCCATCCTCATCATCTTAGACCATGAAACTCAATATGGACAAGTTCAAGAGAACTTCCATATCTGGGCTGCCAATGCATGTCAGCATTGCCAGGGCATAAATTTCATTTCAATTTCACCATAGATATTAACTTGATTGCTTCAAGGTACTGTTGATCAACTGCAGCATCACCTATAAAGAAAAGAAAGAATTATTAGCAGTGTTGTCAGGAACATTGGTGGCATCATCAGGATGGTGATGGGCAGCATCATCAGTGTCATCATTGGTAGCATCTTATATAGGATCATCAAATCATCGTATCTAAGTAGGTGTGTGAACTGGAAGTTCATTTTGTTGTTTGTTTCCTCATATGCTGCTTGTTTTGGAGTGACTGTTTCCAAGATGATGTTATCCTCATAAGTCAGTGTATGGCCACAGAAAGGCAGACTCTGACTAGTATTTAACAATTGTGTATCTGTGTAGATGCTTAGCCACTCAGAAACACAAAGTTATCACTAGGAGAGAAAACAATTCTCATTCTAGAATAGGAGGGAACCACGAGCCAACTAATATGACTTGGTCAGTTTTGGTGGACTGAACTGACTTTGTTATTTCATGTGGTATTTTTTAAATATATATGGGAATAAAAGAATAAGTCTGGTACCTGGTAAAGCCTATGTAACCCTATGCAAAGCATGAAATTTATTAATCATAAATATTAGCACCAAAGAGAATTAGTTTTCTAAGACAAAATTAATCTATTTTAAACCACTGCTTGTGGGCTGATGTATCCTGGATCATTCTTTCTACTGGAAGTTTCTTGGTAATATTCTGCAGACCACCCATGCGGAATTAGGTGTCTCACCATGTCGTCAGTCAACAACAATGGGAAGGGCAGAAACCAGATCTGTGTCAGTATCAAGTGGGAGAGTCAATTCAGCCATGAAAGTCTTGTCCATGCCACCCGTTACCTGAATAACCAGCACAGGCAGCAGAAGCTGGTTCAACGTGTGCAGTAGCCCTCAGTGCAGAAATTCTATGCTCAAATGAGCTAAAATGGGGTATATAGAGATGCTCTGACTTCTTTTCTTCAACCTTTAAAGAAATATTAAGAAGTTACTTCTCATTAAATTGTTTACAATTTTATTCATTTTAACACTTGTCTGTTAATGTAGCAGTTTTGATTTCAGTCCCCAAATCTTTATTGCTCAGTCTAATTTTAACATCACAGCCACTGATATCCTGTAACCTCTACTTCCTCTCTTTGAGTAAAAGGCCCCGGATTTTCAGAAACCCCAAAAGGGGACCTGCTCAACCTTTGCATATCTTACTCTGCTCCTTACTACCCAAAATCACCATCTTCTGTATAACAGGAAGACATAAAAAGAAGAGGACAAAACATGTCCTCTCCAAATATTGTGACCTGGATTTTAGATCCCAGCCGATTAATGGGATGTGACAATGAGGAGCTTCAGCAACACAAGGAGCCTCTCCCTTCTATAGTGCAATAGTCTTTTTCCAGGGCCCTTTTCAGTTGTTCATTGAGACCCTGGGGAAAACCAGTGAAGTGACCTGAACATGCGTGAACAAAGGTGCATGAACAAGCATGCCTCTACTCACGGCAGAGGGGAGTTTTTAAGCTGCAAGCATGGATTCTGGAGACGCCTGCCCTCCTCTCACTCCTTAATCAAGACCTGTTGCATGTGTGAGCAGTGGCCTATTCCAGCACCACTATGGGGATTTGAGTGAAACAAAACCCAATACATTCAAACATTTGAAAGCTTGGTCTCTTTGGGTGGAACTATTTTGAAAAGATTAGAAGGTGTGAATTTGTTGGAAGACATGTGTCACTGGGGTGGGCATGTATGCCTGTGTGTGTGTGTGTGTGTGTGCTTGTGTGTGCTATTCTGCTGTGTGTGTGAAGAGCAGAGAACAACTTTCAGGCACTGGCTCTCCCTTCCCTGGATGAAGCAGGGTCTCTCACTGTTTTGCTGCTCAGTGTGTTCCAGTGTGACTGGCTTGTGAGTTTCAGAGCTGTTCTATGCTCTCAGCCTCCAGCTGGATTTGGGGGTGCTGGGATTATATGTCAGACACTTTCAATTTATAGTGCTTCTTGGGATGCACCTTGAGTCATTAGGTTTACAAGGCAAGTGTTCTAATTCTCTGAGCTGTGTTGCTGGCCCATATATGTATTTGGGTTTATTTATTAACAGTTCAGAATGAAAATTATAAAGAGAAAACCCATCAACAGCCCCTCCTTGGCATGTAAACTTTCTTTTTCTCCAAAGCCAAGGATCATCCAGTAACATGTCTGTTGAAATAAAAAGTGGTGGGGCTGCGTCCCCAGCATCCCGGCCGCCTGCTAGCTTATGCCCGAAATAACAACGCACAAAGTGTTCTGAAGATATTTTCTGAATAAGAAGAGGTGGGTTGTTTTCAAAATGACTCTGACATTATATATTACATATTACATTGTTTGGATGAAGAAAAATTTAAATATAGTCATACATATTTTGTTACTTACATCATCACTAGCTTTCCCTTGTGACCTCAGAGGATCCCCGAGGCACAAAATGTACCAAAAGTTTAGTGAACGTTCCCCTGCTGGACAGCCCAGTCTTGAGGCCCTAGGCCATAGGGCAAAACCCCAGGATGTTCCCCCATCTGCCACAACTTCACTAGCAGGTCAACAGGAAAGTTTCCTGCAGGTAGGCTGCTCCAAACCCCCCATCAATCAGACAGACCCTGCAATCTAAAAGTCCCACTGAACCCCCAAACCCATCCATCTCCTGTGAACTCAGAGGATCTTTGAGGCACAGAGTGCAGCTGCACAGAGCAGACCAAGAGGTGAATGACCAGCTCCCTGCTGGACAGCCAGTCTCTAGGTCCTAGAACCCGGGGCTAAACCCAAACCCCTCTTCCACCTACCTCAGCTTCCCTAGGAGGCCAGCAGGCAAGCCACCTGCAGGCATGCTGGTTCAACACCCCAGCATTGATCAGACCCTGTACTCTACAAGTCCTAGTCCACTCCCAAACTCACCCATTCCCAGAGAACTCAGCAGCATCCTGAGATACAGAAAGCAATTGCATGGAGCCAACCAAGAGCAGCTCCCTAAGACACAGAGAGCAACTGCAATGGTCTGTCAAGAAAGGAACCTGAGACACAGACACCAACTGTAGGGACTGGAGCAAGAGACAAGGACACTGCCTGCACCAACTGGAAGGAGAAATGGGTAGGCGCCAATACAAGAATACATTCAACAACCTAAAACACAACATGGTAACAGCAGATCACAGTGGTCGCATGATAGGAAGACCCGAACATCTTAACTCAGAAAAGGCAGAAGAAAACGACATTAAATATAACTTTATGAAGATGATAGAATCCCTTAAAGAGGAAATGAAAAATTCCCTTAAAGAAATGAGGAAAAGACAAACAAAAAATGTGAAAAATCAGTGGGACTACATATGCAATCATAACCAAAAGAATTCAGGGCAGGGAAGAAAGAATCCCAGGCATTGAAGATATGACAGAGGAAATAGATTCATTGGCAAAAGAAAATGTTAAATCCAAAAAATTCTTCACATAAATCTGGGACACCATAAAAGTACAAACCTCAGAATTAAAGGAAAAACAGGAGAAGAACTTCAGCTTAAAGGCACAGAAAATATATTCAATAAGATCATAGAAGAAAACCTTTCTAACCTAAAAAAGAATATCTCAAGGAAGGTACAAGAAGCTTACAGAACACAAAATAGACTGGACCCCCTAAAGTATATCAAAACACTAAGCATATGGAAAAAAGAAAGAATATTAAGAGTTGCAAAGGAAAAAGGCCAAGTAGCATATAAAGGCAGACCCATTAGAAGTACACCCTATTTATCCATGAAACTCTGAAAGCAAGAAGGTCCTAGACAGATGTGTTGCAGACACTAAGAGGTCATGAATGCAACCCCAGATAAGCAAAGCTTTCAATCACCATTGGTGGTAAAATCAAGATAGTCCATGACAAAACCAGATTTAAACAATACCTATCCACAAATTCAGGCTTACTGAAAGTACTAGAAGGAAAACTTTAACCCAAGTAAACACAGGCAACAGATAATTTCACGTCAGTAAGCACCAGAGAAGGGAAACACAAAAATGTTTTCACCAAAAAATAACAAGAATTAACAATCACTGGTCTTTTAAATCAATGGAGTCAATTCACCTATAAAATGACACAGGTTAAGAGAATGGATATGAAAAGAGGATCTATTCTTCGGCTGCATACAAGAAACACACCTCAATCTCAACAACAGATGTTACCTCAGAGTAAAGGGTCAGAAAATTATTTTCTAATCAAATGAATCTAAGAAACAAGTGGGTGTAGCTATCCTATTGTCCAACAAAATAGATTTCAAACTAAAATTTAAAAAAAAGATGGAGAAGGATACTTCATACTCATCACAGGAAAAATTCAGAAAGATGCAGTCTCAATCCTGAACATCTATGCCCCAAATAAAAGAGCACCCTCATATGTAAAAGAAACATTACTAAAGATTAAATCACACATCAAATCCCACACACTAATAGCAGAAGACACCAACTGAAGGACAGATCAACTAGACAGAAACTTAACAGAGAAATTAAGGAGCTAACATATGCCATGACTTAAATGGACTTAACAGATATCTATAGACCATTTCATTCAAATACAAAAGAATATACCTTCTTCCCAGCACCTCATGGGACCTCCTGTAAAATTGTCCACATACTTGGTAAGAAAACAAATCTCAACAGAACCAAAAAATTGGACTATCCCCCCTGTATCGTATCAAAACACCAAGGCTAAAAGTTAGAGTTCAACAACAGCACTAATAGCAGGAAGTCTACAAACTCATAGAAATTGAACAGTGTTGGGTCAAGGAAGAAATAAAGAATAAAATTAAAGACTTCCTAGAATTCAACAAAAATGAATGCACAATATACCCACACCTGTGGGACACTATGAAAGCAGTGCTAAGAGAAAAGTTCATAGTAATAAGCACCTACATAAAGAAAGTTGAGAAATCAAAGTGATTTATCAATACACCTGAAAGTTCTAGAACAAAATGAAGCAGACTCACCCAGCAGGAGTAGAAGACAACAAATAATCAAATTGAGGGCTGAAATCAATAAAATAGAAACTAAGAAAACAATACAAAGAATCAATGAGACAAAGAGCTGTTACTTTGAGAAAAATCAACAACATAGACGATCCAAACTAATCAAAAGACAGAGAGAGAGAGAGAGAGAGAGAGAGAGAGAGAGAGAGAGAGAGAGAGAACATCCAAATTAACAAAATCAGAAATGAAAAGGGGGATATAACAACAGATACTGAAGAAATCCAGAGAAACATTAGGTCATACTTCAAAAACCTGTACTCCATAAAACTGGAAAATCTAAAAGAAAGAAACAAATTTTGAATAGGTACCGCATGTTAAATCAAGACTAGAGAAACAATTTAAATAGACCTATAACCCCTAAGGATATAGAACCAGTCAAAAGTTTCCCAATTAATAAAAGCCAAGATCCCACTGGTTTTATTGCAGAATTCTACCAGAACTTCAAGGAAGAGCTAATACTTATACCCCTGCAATTGTTACACAGAATAGAAAGAAAAGGAAAATTGCCAACCACGTTTTTTGAGGTTACAGTTACTATGATACCCAAATCACACAAAAACTCAATTAAGAAAGAGAATCACAGATCAGTCTCCCTAATGAACACTGATGCAATAATATTCAATAAAATATTGGCAAACCAAAGCCAAGAGCACATCAAAAAAATCATCCACCATGATCAACTTGGCTTCATCCCAGAGACTCAGGGATGGTTCATCATACAAAATCTATCAATGTAATCCATCACTTAAATGAACTGAAAGAAAAAAATATATGATCATCTCATTAGATGCTAACAAAAGCCTTTGACAAAGTGTGAAACCCCTTCATGATAAAGGTCTTCAAGAATTCATGGATAGAAGAACGTATCTAAACATAATATAAGAAATATAAAGCAAGCCTATAGCCAACATCAAACTAGAGAGAAATTTAAAGTGATTCCACTAAAATCAGGAACAAGACAAGGCTATTCACATTCTCCATATCTATTCAACATAGTACTTGAAGTTTTAGCTAGAACAATAAGACAAGAGAAGAACAAAAGGTACAAATTAGAAAGAAAAAAACTTTCACTATTTGCAGATGATATGATAGTATACTTAAGTGACCCCACAAAAATTCAACCAGGGAACTCCTACAGCTGATAAACACCTTTAGTATTGTGGCAAGATACAAGATCAATTTAAAAATTCTTCACAGATCTTGAGAGGACAATAATCAACTTTATATGGAAAAACAAACAAAAAAACCCCCAGGATTGCCAAAACAATCTTATACAATAAAGGAACTGCGGGAGGCATTCCATCCCTGACTTCAAACTCTATTACAGAGCTTCAGTATTGAAAACAGCTTGGTATTGGCATAAAAACAGAGAAGTTGACCAATGGAATTGTATAGAAGATCCACATTTTAAGCCACAAACCTATGAACACCTCATTTTCGATAAAGGAGCTAAAAGTATACAATGGAAGAAAGAAAGCATCTTCAACAAATGGTGCTGGCACAACTGGATGTCAACCTGTAGAAGAATGAAAATAGACCCATATCTATCACCATGCACAAAACTCAAGTCCAAATGGATCAAAGACCTCAATATCAGTCTGAACACACTGAACCTGATAGAAGAGAAAGT
>NW_026068172.1:1109900-1111097 GCF_014885135.2 Alexandromys fortis
CAATACAGTGACAATGAGACACAATGTACCTGTCCTGCAATAGAGTGACAAGGAGACACAATGTACCTGTCCTACAATACAGTGACAATGAGACACAATGTACCTGTCCTATGACAGAGTGACAATGAGACACAATGTACCTGTCCTACGACAAAGTGACAAGGAGATACAATGTACCTATCCTACAATACAGTGAAAAATAAGACACAATGTACCTGTCCCACAATACAGTGACAATGAGACACAATGTACCTGTCTCACAATACAGTGACAATGAGACACAATGTACCTGTCCTTCTTAGCACTGTCAACTTGACAGAGCTCAGAGACCACTGAGAGGAAAGGGTCTTCTGAGGACTGTCCTTTATTGGATCAGGTAGTGGACATGTCTTTGGGGAACCAGCATACTGGGGGCAACACCATACCTGGGCAGGTGCTGCTGGGCTGTTTAAGAAAACATGAGCCTGAGAGAGCTGGAGAACAAGCCAGCAAATGATCAAGGTGCCTGCCTCCACATTCCTGCCTCGTGTTACCACCCCCACCTTCCTGTGAGAGGTTGGAACCTGAAAGTGTAAGGAATCCCTCTCCCCCACCCAGGTTGCTTCTGGCAATAGTGTTTCATCACAGAAATAGAAGAAAACTCAAATAGTACCTCAGTGCATTTCTTCTACCATTGAAAACATCTTAGTGGGAGATGCAGAGATGTGCCAGGAGTTGAGCACTTGCTTGCTCTGGTAGACAACGTGGCTTTGATTACTAGCACCCTGATGATAGTCCACTGCCTGGAACTTCAGTTTGAGGGCATCCAACACTCTTGTCTCCTAGGTCGCTGCATGTGCAGTGCTCATACAGATGGGTAGGCACATTCACAAGAACACAAAAGTAAAAAAAAACACATTTTAGTTGGACATAATGTTTTATATCTGTAATTTCAGCACTTTGGAGAGAGAGGCAGGAGGATTGCTACAACTTGAGGCCCGTCTAATCTGTATAGCAAGATCCAGGCCAGACAGAGCTAAATTTAAAGAAATATTTCTTGAGTGATTTATATTTAGAAATATATATATATATTTATGTATCAGGAAATATATTTAGGGATGTGTATATATATTTAGGGAAGTATAGATAGATAGATAGATAGATAGATAGATAGATAGATAGATAGATAGATAGATAGATAGATATAGGTGTGTGTGT
>NW_026068173.1:0-1160 GCF_014885135.2 Alexandromys fortis
TATGGAGAGGGGCCGAGAGGGAATCTGCAGGGACAGGTGTTTGAGGACCACACAACATGGGTGCTGGGTACTGAACTTGAGTCTCTGCAAGAGCAGCCTTCATTCCCCACCTCCGGGCCACCTCCAGCCTAACAAGAAGCATTTAGGCCCTGTCATTTAGATTATGATGTCAGCATGTCCCTTGAGGGTTCAGGGGGGGAAATTTTTTTTTTTTTTTGATTTTCAAGACAGGGTTTCTCTGCAGCTTTTTGGTTCCTGTCCTGGAACTAGCTCTTCTAGACCAGGCTGGCCTCAAACTCGCAGAGATCCACCTGTCTCTGCCTCCCGAGTGCTGGGATTAAAGGCATGTGCCACCACTGCCCGGCCAGGGGGGGAAATTTTATCCCATAGTGAGGCATTAAGAGAGTAGGAACTTAATTCAACTACATAAATAGCTGTTAATTATTAAATAAAATAATGTTTACTATTTTATCTAATATTTTTACTTAACATTTTTGATACAGGACCCAATTGGGCCTCAAATTCTCTATGTAGCCAATGCTGGTCTTGAACTTCTTCCTTTTTTAAATTTTATTTTAAATTTTTTTTAAATTTATTTTACATATTAACCACAGTTTCCCTTCCCTTCTTTCCTCCACTCCCATCCCCTCCCCTGCAACTCCTTTCTACCCCCTTTTCCAACCACTCCTTCTCCAGAAAGGGAAGGCCTCCCATGGGCTTGAACAAAGTATAGCACATCAAGTTGAGGTAGCACTGAGCTCTTACCCCTCCATAAAGGCTGAGCAAGGTAATCCAGCAAGGAGAATGGGTCCCCAAAAGCCAGCTAAGGGCCAGGGCCAGGTCCTGATCTCACTGCTAGGAGCCTTACAAACATACCAAGCTACACAAGGGCCACATGCACGCAAAGGGCCTAGGTCAGGCCCTGAACTTCTTGGTCTTTCCGCCACCACCATCCCAGTGCTGGAAGGGCAACCTAAGTACCACTTGCCTGACGTCAACTATGGTGTTTAAAAATGGGGCCTTTCAGGGGAGATTACGCATAAAATTAAGCAAGCAGAGCCCCCATGGCCGAAGACTGCTAACCTTAGAGGGGGAAGAGATGAAAATGGAATACGTACACACATGTGCTCCCTATCTCTTGCCATGTGACAACCCTCTCT
>NW_026068173.1:1731-3491 GCF_014885135.2 Alexandromys fortis
AGAGAGAGAGAGAGAGAGAGAGAGAGAGAGAGAGAGAGAGAGAGGTGTGAATTCTTGACTGTGGTTTGACTCCTACATACGGAGGTCGGAGGTCAGAGGGCAACTTGATAAAGTCAACTCTCTCCTTATTTCCAAATATATATATATTTTAGATTTAGTTCTTTTTATGTGTTTTGTCTGCCTGTATGTGTCTGTACCACTTGTGTGCCTGGTGCCCAAGGAGGTCAGAAAGGGGCATCAAATTTCTTGGAACTGGAGTTTGAGATGGTTGTGAGCTGCCTGTGGGCGCTGGGAACTGAACCCAGGTCCTCTGCAAGAACAAGAAGTGCTCTCAACCACTGAGCCAGCTCTTCATCCCTGTGCTCTCCCCTTCTGAGAATCAAACACAGGTCTCCAGGCTTGGAAGCCAGGGCCTTTACCTGCGGAGTCATCGCACCAGCCCTGGGGATCTTTTCAGTGTGGTATACACACTGATCAGAGTGTTAAATCAGTCAACCATTTATCCTATTATGCATGATTCAGGGTTCTTAGATCATTTAAACTCATTTAGCCTTTCCTACGCATAACATGCTATTATAATCAGGACTGTGGCTGTTTGTTTGTTTGTTTTGTATAGCCCCGCCCACCCTAAAACTCTCTGTAGACCAGGCTGGCTTTGAACTCGGGGATCCTCCTGCCTCTGTATCTGAGTGCTGGGATTAAATCATGCACCGCCACTGCCTGGCAGGAATTCTACTTTTTATTTTGGAGTAATCACAAAAGCTGTAATAAATGTAAACCCATTTACCCTTGCTCCTCTATCCTTAACACCATTTTTAAAATTTATTTTATGTATATGGATATTTTGCCTCCATATATGTCTGTGTACCACATGTGTGCCCAAGAGAGTCAAAAGAGGACGAGGACATCAGATCTCCTGAAACTGGAGTTACAGACAGTTGTGAGCTACCATATGGGTGCTGGGACTCAGCCTGGGTCCTCTGCAAGAGCAGCCAGTGATCTTAACCACTGAACCATCTCTCCAAACTCACTCTTTTGTTTGATTGTTTGCTTGCTTGCTTTAGTCTCTGTTGTTGCTATTTGGGACAGGGTTTCTCTGTGTATCAGTATTGGCTGTCCTGGAACTCACTCTGTAGACCGGGCTGGCTTTGAACTCACAGAGATCCAACTGCCTCTACCTCCTGGGTGCTGCGATCAAAGGTGTGCGCCAACACTGCCCGACGCCAGCCCCACTCTAAATATCTTATAAAACTTTAGTACACTTGCCAACGCCATGAGATAAACCTGGAAGGTGGAGGCAGGAGGATCCAGAATCTAAGGTTATCCTTGGCTATACTGCAAATTCAAAGCAAACTTGAGCTACATAAATCCTATCTCAAAAAATAAAATAAAAACACTGGTGTATTTACTATTAACTGAGCCTCAGCCTTCACTTGGATGTCATGTTTTCCCACCAATGCTCAGGATCCAGCCCATAGTACCATGTTGCTGGAGACCAAACCCAGAGTCCTCTGAGGGCTCCACCAGCGCTCAACCACTGTGCCAATAATAGAAGAAGAACAGCCCTAAATTTGTGTCTCTGTGATGTTCCCTGTATGCTTAGACTGAGATTATGTTGGTGGGGCGGGGTGGAAGTGGCGAATACACAGCTGTGGCATTTCCTTCTTATTCCAGCACGCCAAGAGGCACATGTTATTAACTTGTGATACTGGTCTCAAGTACTTTGTAGGGTAGTGCATGCCACATTTCTCTACTTGAAG
>NW_026068173.1:10181-12506 GCF_014885135.2 Alexandromys fortis
TTTATTTTTTTAATTTATTTACTTGTATTTTTAACATGTATGGGTACTTTGCTGGCATGTGTCTCTGTGTACCACATGTATGCAGTGAACTCGGGGGCCAGAAGAGGGCATCCAATCCTCTGGAACTGGAGCTACCGACAGTTATCTGCCCTGTGGGTGCTGCCAATGAACCTGGGTTCTCTGGAAGAGCAAACAAGTGTTCTTTGAAGGAGACTGAACAGTAGGGTCTTCCTCTGGGACCCCAGATTAGGCCCAAACCACATCCAAACACTTGTTTGACCCTGCAGGTGTAAGTTTTGAGAGGAGGAAAAGGGGAGGTCTGTGTTAGAGTGGGCTAGGATGTAGTGGGACATCTTGACTGGGCATGTTCATTAGGTGAACCAAATGGGGCTTTTGATTGCTGGACTTTGGAACTCATCCTCAGCCAGGCATAGGAAAGTATCCGAATAAAGGAAAGGACCCTCATGGTTTTGCTTTAGGAATGTAATCTAATGGTTTTTTAGCAAGACAGAGGGAACTGGGGAGAAAGGCAAGACCTGTCAGAGTCACATGATCTAGTGGGCCAAGTGTCCCTTTGCTCTTAACTGCTGCAGCATCTCTCCAGCTTCCAAGTTTTGTTTTTTTTTTTTTGTTGTTGTTGTTGTTTTTTAACAATTCTTTTTGTTTTATTTTTCAAGACAAGGTTTCTCTTCTCTGTAGCTTGGGAGCCTGTCCTGGAACTAGCTCTTGTAGACCAGGTTGGCATAGGAACTCACAGAGATCTGCCTGCCTCTGCCTCTCAAGTGCTGGGATTAAAGGCATGCGCCACCACCACCCAGCTGCCTCCACGTTTTTTATTTGACCCATGAGGGATCCACAAAGCCATAGATCCCATACATGTGGGAGGAGCTAAGTACTGGGACTCATCCACCAGCTACAGTCTCGCTGAAGGCAGGGGTGGTGTCCAATTCTGCTCCAGGGTCTCTGTCCTTCTAAGGTATGAGATTGTCACACACACCCTTGGAAGAGTGCATACAAGAAACTTTTTGTCCACTTTTTAAAGGGTTTCCCTTTATCACTAGTGCGTGAGTGATGGGGATGGAGAACAAGCCGAGCGGGCCATGGGGAGCCACCCAGGGAGCCGCGTTCTCTATGGTTTCTGCTTCAGTTTTCGCCTTGACCTCCCTCAGTGATGGAGGAAATAAATACTTCTCTTGCCATGCTACTTTTGGTTATGGTGTTTAATCACGGCAACAGAAAGCCTGAGACAGATGCTATATGCCATTTATCACATTGCCTGTAGGAAAGAAGCCAACTAAATCTGAGTTATATTATTAGCTATTTATCCCATTAAGTATCATAACAAAGTTATTTTGAAGTTTACATGATTGACTTTTAAGTTCCAATGGAGAAATAAATCCATATTTATAGCTTAGGAAATCCCTTAATATTTAATGAACGGAGGACTAATCCTTCCAAATATTAAACATGCCATAAATTCTCTATCATTAAGTTCATGGCACCAGTGCATCCAGAAGCAGGCCAGTGGAAAAAATAGGAAATCCAGACTGCTTCTAACATTAAAAAAAATACATGCAAACTCACTATTGTTATTGGACCAGTGCACATGGAGCTTGAATATATGGGACATGTAATATCCTTCGTCACTCAAGACAAACTATACTTCAAAATTAAACTGAGATAATTGGTGTGGTAGTTTGGGTGAGAATGGCCCCAATAGGCTCACGTTACTTGAATGCTTGTTCCACAGTTAGTGGGACAGTTTGGAAAGAATTACGAGAGCCCTGTTGGAGGAGGCCTGTCACTGGTAGTAGACTTTGAATCAGTTTCAAAAGTCCATGCCATTCCCAGTTAACACTCTCTGTTTCATGGTTGTTGTCTCGAGATGGAAGCTCTCAGCTGGCTGGTGCCAGTGCAAGCCTTAAATCCTAGCACTCGGGAAGCAGAGGCAGGTGGATCTCTGTGAGTTCAAGGCCAGCCTGGTCTACAGAGAGTTCCAGGACAGCCAGGGCTACACAGAGAAACTCTGTCTCAATAATAATAATAATAACAATAATAATAATAAATAATAATAATAAAAAAGATGTAAGCTCTCAGCTGGCTGGTGCCAGTGCAAGCCTTAAATCCTAGCACTCAGGAGGCAGAGGCAGGTGGATCTCTGTGAGTTCGAGGCCAGCCTGATCTACAGAGAGTTCCAGGACAGCCAGGGCTACACAGAGAAACTCTGTCTCAATAATAATAATAATAATAATAATAATAATAATAATAACAACAACAATAATAATAAAAGATGTAAGCTCTCAGCTACTGCTCCAGCACTATGCC
>NW_026068173.1:17913-24489 GCF_014885135.2 Alexandromys fortis
TTGAATGCTTGTTCCACAGTTAGTGGGACAGTTTGGAAAGAATTACGAGAGCCCTGTTGGAGGAGGCCTGTCACTGGTGGTAGACTTTGAATCAGTTTCAAAAGTCCATGCCATTCCCAGTTAACACTCTCTGTTTCATGGTTGTTGTCTCGAGATGGAAGCTCTCAGCTGGCTGGTGCCAGTGCAAGCCTTTAATCCTAGCACTCAGGAGGCAGAGGCAGGCGGATCTCTGTGAGTTCAAGGCCAGCCTGGTCTACAGAGAGTTCCAGGACAGCCAGACCTACATGGAGAAACTCTGTCTCAATAATAATAATAATAATAATAATGATAATGATGATGATGATGATGATGATGATGATGATGATGATGATGTAAGCTCTCAGCTACTGCTCCAGCACCATGCCCGACTGCCTGCCGCATTGTCCCTGCTCTGGTGGCCATGGACGCCCTCTCTGAAACTGTAACCAGGCCTCCAATTAAATGCTTTCTTTTAGAAGTCGCCTTGGTCCTGGTGCTTAGCCACAGCAATAGAAAAGCAACTAAGATAATTTTAGGTAATTGCCTGGAAAAATATAAATGAGTTCATGTCTTACTGCTTTCACAAGAATAAACAAAGTTCCTAAGAACTGCAAGAAGAAGCAGAGGTGCCATACCAACATGAGTGTGGGAGGAGCTTTCTGAGCTTCAAGCCCCAGATGGCAATGGAGAGATTGACACATTCAACCTCGGAAAAACTGAAGCAGACTTCTTGCAAGCTAAAGCCAAGAGAAAATATTTACAACATGCATCAGAAATAGAACACTAATGGCTTTGTAAAGAACTCAAGGCCAAAGGAGTCAGCGGAGATTTCAAAGCCTGGTGGAAAAAGAAGTAAACACTGAGCATGGTGGCAGAAATCTGCAATCCCAGCATGCTGGAGGCAGGAAGGAAGGGGCCATTATGAATTTGAGGCTAGTTGATTGTCATGGGGAGGTCCAGGACAACTGAAAGAAGGGGTAAGGGGGCAGGCAAGTAGAGAGGGGAGGGAGATGGAGGAGAGAGAAAGATGCTCCTGTATCTCACATCATAGAGATACAGGCTGGGGAGTGGCTCGGGGGCAGAGCACTTGCCTAGCATGTGTGAAGCCTTGGGTACCATCCCACTCCTTCAAAATCAACAACTAATATATTATAAAAGAAAATTACACAGAAATTGAATGAAGCTAGACAAAACTCTCTGGGGGGGGGCTGTAAGGAACCGCATCAATTCAAACTTCAATTGTGAAAAGCAAACAGTACAAAATCTATGGAAGAAAAGTTTACAACATAGAGCAAAATAATATTTGTATTTAACCTTTGACCAATATCTAAATTTCTACATATTTATCAAAAGAAGCACTGAGATAATGTGCATAATCATTGCTTCGTTATTGACAATGGCAAAATATTCTTATTTGATGCTCCAAATAAGAAATTGGTCAGGTCAATTATCATACATGTGCATGCACAGCTGTCAGTGAAGACGAGATTTGTACATTGCAGTTGAGTAATATTCATAAACTATTAAGCAAAGCACATAAGATGTAAATTGTATGCCACCCTTTCCCCAAACATAAGAGGGTGGTTTTTTGGTTTGTTTGTTTTTCATTTTCTTTTTTTCCAAAAAGAAACATACAAATTATGTTTAAATATGGATGTGAATAGGACTGAGGAAGCCACCTTGAATATGCTCTCATTCTGAGGATTAAAATGAAAAATTAATACTAGAGAAAGTATTAAGGGAAGCCAAGCATGACACACACCTTTAATTCCAGCACTCAGGACGCAGAGGCAGGTGGATCTCTGTGTTTGAGGACAGCCTGGTCTACAGAGTGAGATCCAGGACAGTCAGGGTTGTTACACAAAGAAGCCCTATTTTGATAAATGAGAGAGAGAGAGAGAGAGAGAGAGAGAGAGAGAGAGAGAGAGAGAGAGAGAGAGAGAGAGAGAAACAGAGGCAGAGAGAGAAAGTATTAAGGGGCTGGAGAGAAGGCTCAGGGTAAAGAGCACTTGCTGCTCTTGCATAAGATTGAGTGAGATTCCCAGCAGCCAGAGTTTACGATCACCTGTAACTCCAGTTCCAGGAGATCCAATGCCCTCTTCTGGCCCATGGCACTGCACACACATGGTGCACGTACAGACAAGCAGACACACACACATACATATAAAAATAAAATAAAATGCATTAAAATACATCTAAGCCAAGCATTGTTGTAGGGAGCTGCAGGCTGCGTTCCTGCCACCCAGCTCCCAGCCACTGGCTAGCTTTACCCGAAATAACAACACACAAATTGTATTCTTTTAAACACTGCTTGGCCCACTAGCTCTAGCCTCTTACGGGCTAATTCTCATATTTTGCCTAACCCATTTTTAGTAATCTGTGTAGCACCAGTCTTACCGGGAAAGATTCAGCATGGCTGACCTGGTGGCTGGCTGCATCACGTCTGCCCCAGAGAGGAGAGCTATCGAGTCTGAGCTCACGTCCTCTTCCTCCCAGCTTTCTGTTCTGTTTACTCCACCCACCTATGTTTTAACCTATGAGGCCAAGCAGTTTCTTTATTTTTTTAACCAATGACCTTCCTCCATCAGTGGTGTGCCCCTTTTATCATAGCACTTGGGAGGCAAAGGCAGGTGGGGCGAATCTCTGTGAGTTAGAAGCCCACCTCGTCTACATGGTAAGTTCCAGGGCAGCCAGAGCTATGTAGAGAGACTCCATATCCAAAACAAACAGGCACTAGAGAAATTACTCAGAGGCCCTGAGTTCAATTCCTAGTAACAACATGGAGACTTTCATGATGCTCTCTTCTGTCGTGCAGGCATACATGCAAATAGAGCACTTACATACATCACACAGATTTATAATCTGCAAGGATTGGCTAAATGAGAACTATTCCAGGTGTGTGTTTTAGCTCCTGAGTCAAAGCACCCACGAGTTTACATACCCATCTTTTTATAGGGAACAGAGAGGTAGGGCATGTCGGGAGGACAGTACATGATTTTTAAGACTTGGGGAACATATGAGGGCCTGGGACAAAGTCTGTTTGTTCTGCGGAATGGAAACCCGTGTGTGAACGATTCTGAGAGCACTGGAGGATAAGGCTGGGCCTGGGGTTTTCCAGGTGTGCTGGCAATCTTCAGTCTCTCTTCTGATGCAGTGTAGGTAACAGAAGGTCGGAGGAAGGGTGGTGGTGACTGCTTCTTCCTGGGTGGGTCTGAACTTCAGGCAGGAATGAAGCTTGATACAAAGCCTCCTTCAGCACTGGGATGCGAGATCCAAGGGGAAATGGGAGGGACCTGAGTTCTGAGGGACGTCTCAGGAGCTTCAGATGTCAAGGAGCCAAGTTCTGAGAGTTGCTTTGTGACCTCCCACAGCATTTGTGACATGCTCTGGAGTGTATAGCTAGGAGTGGGACAGAGGGGTTATATGGAGATTCTAGGCTCACGTGTGTGTGTGTGTGTGTGTGTGTGTGTGTGTGTGTGTGTTCGAGACAGGGTTTCTCTGTGTTGCCCTGGCTGTCCCAGAACTCTCTCTGTAGGTCAGGCTGGCGTCGAACTCTGAGATCCACCTGCCGCTGCCTCCCAAGTGTGCACCACCACTGCTCGGTTTATGCTAACATTTTTGAGGAGTCAGCAAACATTTCCCTGCACACACACTGAATATAAATGTTTTGTGATGTAAATGGTTCCATTTTACATTTCTACTCATACTGCATGGATCCCAATTTTCCTCCATTCTTACCAACACTTGAGTGCAAATCACCGTTTAGCTGCTTTACAATCTAGACTACAGTCAAGCAATCAAGCCATAATTTTCACAGTTAGAGAGTATTTATTGAGAAGTAGAAATTGGTAAGAAGAAGGGGGCCAGCAAAATGGCTCAACTGATAAAGGTGACTATATACCAAGCCTAATGACCTGAGTTCAATCCCCTGAGCCACTCAGTGGAAGGAGAGAACTCTGTGTTGTGGTAGGCATGTGAACACACACACACACACACACACACACACACACACACTGTTAACAATAATAGAATAAGGGCAGAGTATACATAAATTTCCCAGAGCCTGGTTTTGTTCTATGCTTATCTGAGCATGTAGTCGCGTCTGTTGTTCTAGCACTAGGTGGCGCTCCAAACTCAGGTTTGTACCAATTTTGCTGGAGCCTTAGAACCGCAAAATAGATGATAGACAAGCAGAAAGAAGTTTGATGGGTGGGAGGTGTGGACTCTGAGTAAACGGGCAGTTGTCAGCCACGCTGACATTCTTCTCATGCTAGACTTGCATATACCACTCTTTGGGTTGCTGGCATCACCCCAATTTGGAGGCAGACAGTTCCCAAGGTCATACACCAAACTGTTTATTACCTGTCCTTGACCCTAATTTATTTACCTTTTACGAAGGACTGTATACTTTATCACATTACTTTACTACAGTTTGGGTTTTCATTTAACTGGGCATTTGATTGCTTCTGTCTTCCACACTTATAAAAATGACTTGCAGCCGGGCGGTGGCGGCACACACCTTTAATCCCAGCACTCGGGAGGCAGAGGCAGGCGGATCTCTGTGAGTTTGAGGCCAGCCTGGTCTACAAGAGCTAGTTCCAGGACAAGAGCTACAAAGCCACAGAAAAAAAAAAAACCTGTCTCTAAAAAACCCAAAATGAATGAATGAATGAATGAATAAATAAATAAATAAATAAATAAATAAATAAATAAATAAATCTCGCTAAATGCTATAGGAAAAGCAGAGTGGCTTTTCCTATCCTCCCAGCAATCAACACTTCTGACATCAGATGGGCAAGATGTTCTCCCCCACATCAACAGGCATTCATTTCTACAACAGGCTCTGCAGCAGACACTGGTGGGCTGTCTTCTAAACCCATTCACTTCTGACCCCATCTGCCTGAAGATACCCTTGGCCCCCCAGGGTTCACCCTATGAGGCTGCTGCCCGCTCCTGGTGCCAATCTCAGGCCCCGGGTTGTTTTGCTCATGCTTTTGACTAACCAGTTATCCAAGATTCCCATGACATCTTCCTTGGATTCAATTAATTTGCTGGAGATGTCCATACGACTCAGAGAAACACTTGATTTCCTTTTATCCATGTTAGTGGTCTGTACAATGAAGAGACACAGGAGGCATGAGATGTGGGAAGGCTCCCCCTTCTCTTCTAGTATACCAACGGCAGGACCTCCACATGTATAGCAATCTAGAAGTTTCCCAAATCCAGCCCTTTGGTGTTGCGGGAGGTCCTTCCGCCCCTCCAACCAATAGCTGCTGTGATACCAGCCCATTGGGGCATGGTCTCTCTCCCTTTAAAAAAGCGGCTATTTCCTCTGCTCGCTCTCTTCACTTCCTGCTCCTCCGGAGACTAGACTCCCTTCCTGGTTGTGCAGATGGCTGTTGTCTGGGACGGTGATCTTTAAGTTTTTTCCCCTTTAAATAAATAACACCCTATTAATCATAACTCCAAACTGGTGTGGCATTGTTCATGACTTACGCCTTCACTTTGGGGTTTTAAAGGAAGTTTCACTAGTAGACATGATTGATTGAATCACCGGCCATCAGTGATGAGCCTGTACTGCCTCCCCTCCCTGGAGGTTGATGGTAGAAGCTAAAAGCCCCACCTCTCTCCATGTCTCCATCCTGCTGGTGGCCAACCCTTATCCTGATGCTCTCTGGGGTTCCTCAGCTACCAGTTTCCCATTAGCGTATCAGACAGACATTTCACAGAGTTACAGAGTCCCTTTTACTTTTGCAACGAGTTTTTTCCCACTCTTGAGTTATTTCCTAATATGTCATTCCAAAGTGAATGAATGAGCATGAATATTGCGTTAGCACCGCTGATGTCAGCGATGTGTGTATCTTTATTCTCTTGTGATCCATCTTATCTCAATGAAAGCTTACCAAGAGCCTCCTGCATACCAGACGCTGTGCAAGATCTAGAAACAGCCAGAGGTGGCTTTCCCACAGATAAGAAGGGCGAACAAGGCATGCATCCTACTCTGAGAGAGAACAGTGGGGCAAGTGTGTGTGTGTGTGTGTGTGTGTGTGTGTTGGAAGGAAAGACTCACAAGAGCAGGCATAACTGTAAGTTGCTGAGGAAGGGAGCAGGAGTGAGCAGTAGCCAGCTGCAGGGAAGATGTTGGAACGTGACTATCAGCTTTAGGGACAGCGAGGAGCCTGGAAGCAGCTTTAACTGGAGTTTCGGGGTTGGTAACTAGATTGGGGAGGTGCCTTGACAAGAGTTGTAAGCACTTTAGCTTGGTTTTGTCATCCTTTCCCTGAACAGCGTGTAACAATTTAAAAATAATTGAATCTAAGGCTGGGGGCACTAGAGAGGCAAAGGCAGGAGGATGACACTTTCCAAACCTGCAGTTAAGAATAAATCAGAGTGGAAATAGAAAACACTATCCTGAGCGAGGTAACCCAGACCCAAAAAGATGAACATGGGATGTATTCACTCATAATTGGTTTCTAGCCATAAATAAAGGTCACGGAGTGTATACCTGGTGAACCTAAAGAAGCTAAAGAAGAAGGTGAACCCAAGAAAAAACATATA
>NW_026068173.1:25431-51429 GCF_014885135.2 Alexandromys fortis
CCCCCCCCCCCCCCGCCCGCTCCGAAATCTTACTGTGTAGCCTAGACTGGTCTAAAGCTCATGGTAATCCTCCTGTCTCAACCTTGTGGGCACTGGGATTACAGGAACAAACCAACATATCTGGCTTTTCAAATCTCTTCTTCTTTTTTTTTAAAAGGCTTATTTATTCATGTATTTTATGTACATGAGTGCTCTGTCTTCATACACACCAGAAAAAGGAATCTGATCCCATTACGGGTGATTGTGAGCTACCATGTGGTTGCTGGGAGTTGATCTCAGGACCTCTGAAAGAGCAGTCAAGTGCTCTTAACCCACTGAGCCATCTCTCCAGCCCCTCAAATCAAATTAAAATCTTGTGTTTTAGCTTTAGAGATAAAGTGATAGATTGCTCACAAAGCTTATTGCCTTGTGACTCAGCTATTCCTTCCTGATGGGGAATAGATTAGATTAGTGTGAGCTTGTTCACACCAATAATAATAATAGTGAATAACAGAGTAAATACTTGTGAGCTATTATTTATGGACAGTTTACTGGTATAGATTCTTGTATTTTGATACAAATTCAAATTATATTTGTTATATTAAATATGTTCCTATTTCTGTTTGCAATATTTGTACATCTGTGCAAAGTTATTTTGTCAGATTGTATGCATGCATGTTTCTACTTCTGTTTAAGACATTTTTGTATATTGATACAATTTTAGGATATATTTATCATATTGCATATTTCTACCTCTGATCAAGATACTTACACATTGTTTACATTTTGAGGTCATTGTCCTTATTCACTGCACAATTGTTTAAAGATTGTTTAATATTGCTGATATAAAGTCTTAGTTATATAGGTATGAAGAATTATAGGTCAATAGTCATTCATGTTTGTCTCCACTCGTGCCGTGATTTCCAACCAAGCCAAAGGACCACGGTGCCAACCATCTCAAAGGGTCATGAGCTTAACAATGAACACAGAAAAGTAAACCGAATGGTAGTGGCTCCATGGGACTCTACCTGCAGGGCTGGTATTAGACAGGATTAGAACTTGGAATCAGAGATAAAGGAAAGGTGGCCCCAGGGCTGATGGCTGTGTGGCAGGCACCACCGCTCATCATGTTTGGATTCCATTTGGGTGCAGCTAAAATTGGGAGGAGGACGTGGGGGGACAGGTATCAATTCCTTCTTTGTTCCTAACATGCAGCTCCCCAGCCACTCTCAGAACTGAAAACACTGGAAACCAAACTGTTCTGTACACAACTTGGAGATCAGTTGTTAAAATTCCATTCATTTAATACTGTGCATATGTGTGATGTGTGTGTGAGCATAGGGGTGTGTGTGTGTGTGTGTGTGGTCAGAGTATAACTTTTGGAGTTGATTCTCTCCTTCTACCATATGGGTTCGGATCACCAGGCTTGCATGGGAAATGCTTTTCCCAGCTGAGCCATCTGCCTGCTGGCCATCAGTCTGAACACTCATTCTCTGTAACAGCCATCCTCACCAGTAATGCTTGTAAGAAACAACTGCTTTTCTTTCAAACAAGAACAGTTAGTATGTGGGTCTAAATAAATTCCTCTATCAGCAGCTTTCATATTGAGACTGATTTGGCGGATCCCCTACCCCCTCCTGGAGCTCTCGGCAGCGTTAGTGTTATAAACTATAAGGAACCATTACTGATGTTAAAATGTACTTTACATAGGTACTCCTGGTGCTTGGTTTTCCTGTAAATAAGCTAGGATTTTAGCGATAGGGCAGCTTGGCCTCCTGACTGAGAGCTATGAGCTAACTGCCTGGCACCCTAGATGCTTCAGGACGCCCCATGGCGACCTAGCTGCTTGCTGTAAAATGTTTTACCTCCTGAAGGCGGAACCCAGGCACAACTCTTTCCGTTTGTGCTTTTCTGTCCTCTCAAGTCTTGGTGAAATCTAGGTGATCCCGCAACCACCACCTAGAACAGGAGGAGCATCTCCCCTTGTGGTATGACAGAAGGACTTCCGTGACTGGTGCCAGGACAATGCCATAGTTAGTGTGAGCACAGTCCTCCATTTACACGACGGTCTCTACTGCATTGGCACAAACATCACTCTTGTAGCTGTCCGGTTCACTTTGGGGGCCGGCGGGGCGTAGTCATTCTGTGCGACCCCACTGTTGTTCCAACATGAGGCTCGGTAACAGGCTCCTCTCCCGGCTGTTGTCAGAGTGGGCTGGCTCTGGAGACAGCTGGGGGTAGCTGAGGCAGTGGTATGGAGACAGTGGCAGCTGCAGAGACAGTAGCAGCAGTGACAGTGGCAATGGCCACAAGAGGGAGCAGAAGAGCACCACGGGACAGTTAGGTTAGAAACAACAGCCAACAGCTGACGCAAAAAGGCTTGAGAGCTGAGGGTTGAGAAGATGGAAAAGTTTAACTGGGCGTGTGTGCACACGTACAATCCCAGCACTCCGGATTCTGAGGCAGTACTGTGGGTTTGAGGTCACAGAACAAGACCCAGGCTAACCTGAGCTACATGGCAAAACCACACCTCAAACACACACACACACACACACACACACACACACACACACACACACACAGAGAGAGAGAGAGAGAGAGAGAGAGAGAGAGAGAGAGAGAGAGAGAGAGANCACACACACACACACACACACACACACACACACAGAGAGAGAGAGAGAGAGAGAGAGAGAGAGAGAGAGAGAGAGAGAGAGAGAGAGAGATAAGAGAGATAAATAGCCACAGAGGACAAACTACAGGCCCTGGTCTCACTGGAAAAGTTCCAGAGTGCTATCAGAGATTAAAGGCCAAAGGTCTCAGATATTGTGGGCCCCAAAAGCTATAACATAATGCCCAACCTTGTTCAAGACCGGGGAATCTCAATACCTTAAGCCTAAAGGCTGCTAAAAAGGCACCACTAATGGTTAGGAACCCAGCTTTCTAGACCGGCACCAAAGCCCAGCATTTGTGATTGTACCTAAGGTTTCCTGCGCGAGGCAGTAACCTGCCATTGCTTGCAGCCATGCCTACGGCTCATCGCCGCTGAGCTAGGAAATGCTGAGTCCGAGCCCCGCACCTACCAGGGATTCCGACCTGGGTACAGCAAGAGGCCCTCAACCAGCTGATGGCTCACAATTCCAACAGGACCTCTGCCTCCTCCGCACTGTCACATTGCCTGCCTTTGATTCGAATGCTTACAGTACTGGGTTAGTGTTTAATGTCTGGGAGAGCAGAACTGGCTCTACCATCACTGGGAAGTCGGTGGGCATGGCCAGTGAGAGAATGCAATTAACCATCCTCCTCCACCAACGTGAAAGGCAGCAGGTGCTAGCCAACGGTGACTCTCAGTGTGCCCCACACACATTGGAATGGGGGCAGAAATGGCCACCCACTCAGGGTTGCCTATACATTCTGATGGAGGAGGATTCTTGCAAACTAAAAGTAAAGGGGAAAAAACCAAGTAGGCAACAATCCTACTTGAAGTATATTACAAGCAAGAATTTTTTTTTTCCTCCCCAAAACGGTTTCTCTGTGTGGCCCTAGTTGTCCTGGAACTCACTCTGTAGATCAGGCTGGCCTCGAACTCAGAGATTCACCTACCTCTGCCTCCTGAGCGTTGGGATTAAAAGTGTGTGCCACCAAATTTCATTTTTAAGAAACAATAAAGAACTTAATGTCTATTCAACTTTTTCCTAGTCCCGTTTTTGGCATGCCTTAGCCTTGATTAGAAGCTGGTTTCCTGGTTTGGCAATGGTACTCAGTGGTAATATGTGAGGCCCACTGCAAAACAACTAGACATACTGCTTTTTTCTCACACCTTATTAGAGTAATATGTATAATCCAGTGGAAAAAAACATTCAAAGTTACTACAAATTGAGTAATCTGGAGGGAAAATATATGGCTTTTCTTTTGTTCTATTCCGTACAATTGGAACAACCTTCTGGCCCCTGGTTCAGAGTTATTAGGGTGTACCAGTGATGCCCAAGTGCTTTGAGACTTGGTGGTGGTGTGGTGTGTGTTAGGGTGCTGAGACTGAAGCCAGAGCCTCCGCATTTGAGGCTAAGTGCTGTAACCTAGACAAGGACCACAAAACTTATGAGACATTATTTTTATCACTGTATTATTATTTTGGTGCTGGGGCTAATATTAAACCCAGGATTTCGATGACTAACTTATACCTCATTCATTTCATTTATTTAAATTAATTCTTTAACAAAACAAAACAAGGTCTCATATAGTAACACATGCTGGCCTCAAACTTAAAGCAATTCTTCTGTGTTAGTTTCCCAAATGTTCAGATTGCAGGCATGAGCCACACATCTGGCCTTATTTTTACTTAAAAAAAAAAAAAAAAGAATAAAGCCATTATATCTTTTACCAACTTCCGTGGGATATTTTGTTCATTTTTATGACTTCAATAACTTTTATTGGTGTTATTAACTCTATTCGTTCTTTAACTTACTAGCTATTGCACTTACCTGACACATTCTTCCTTCTGACTAAATAAAACAGGAACTACAAGAATTAAGTTCTTTCCAGGTTATATTACAAAGGTAACTTTTTTTTAGTGTGAATTAATATTTTCTAAGATTATTATTCTGAAGGGTAATATGTTTGATTTTGAGGGTATGAGCAAGGCCCTAGGTTCAGTCTCCTTACCAGTAGAGATGGGGGATGGGGAGAAAAGAGACACCGGTAGGAAGGCCAACGAGGTCAAGTTCAATGGGTGACGTGGCAGACAAACCACACTCACTCCTGTGGCACTCTGGGAAGAGGGGAGCAGCCAGGCCAATGTAAGGCAGTCTCTTGTCACTCTGGGCTGCTTGGAGCATAAAAGCCCCCTTGAGTGATTCAGAAAAGAGGAGACAGGAGAATGGTTCAATTCCAAAGGCATTTTGTTGAACACTTTCCTCTTTTTAGGCATCTTCAAAGTGTGTGGGAAGCTGACCTAGTCCTATGATTCACAGGACTCAAGGAAGTCTATTCTATGCTTGCCTGGCTTTAATTTAACCACCTTAAGCCACATCATCTAGCATGATCTGTGTAATAACTAAAGGAAAGGCATCTTCTCCAGGTGAGCTGCTTTCATCTCAGAAGTTAAATGATATAATTTACTGGATTTCAGAGGTGAATAAGATTTTGGCATTAGTCTAATGCCTTCCTTTTAAAATAGAGAACTGGCAGTCTAGCAAGATGGCTCAAAGGGTAAAGGCACTTGCTGCCACACCTGACACCGAGTTAGATTCCCCAGGATCCACACAGTGGGAGAAGAAAGCCAACTGTGGAAAGTTGGCCTCTGGCTACCCCATGCTCCCTCCTGCTAACAAATAAATACACTATTGAAAAGAAGAAAATAAAAAACCGGGGCAAAGTAAGATTGAATTGTTGAGGATCCCTCAGCAAGATGTCAAAGTGTAGTGAAAGTTCTATACTGTCTCTGTCTAAGATGTTCTTGTTTAAGTTGGGAGCGTAACCCCAGGCCCTGGCATCCATCCCAGTCCCCTGGACTGGGAGCTGTGTTGCTCTGGACTCCAAATCTCAGCATGCCAGGTCCTGGCCCCTCTCGGGGTATTTAAGTGGGCTCCCAAAGAAGGAACACATGGTCCTAGGTTTGAATGTGCTCCCTGCTTTTTTTGTCTCCCCTGCCTTGCACTTAATTAAACATGGGCGTTTTAATTTGGTTTAATCTGACCTAACTGGATTTCTTTGCGCCAGCGGAGCAGCTCACATTAGGACAGTTCTCAGGCGTTATAATTGATTTTAAGTTGCAACAACCTTCTACAAAGGAGAGCTGCAAACTGCAACTGCTTACCTTTACGGAATTAAAGAGGATCAGGGTTTCCTCTCTGCACCCATGTCCTGCAGCTCACAACTAGACGCCTCTGGCCTCCTCAGGCGCCTATACTCACGTACACTCACCATACACATAATTAAAGATAACAAAAAAGTCTTTAAGTTGCTCTTCAAAACACATTTACTAAATTGCTTTTGAGGCAGGAGGATCATGAGTTTAAGGTCAACCTTGGCTAAAGTGATCCTCCTGCCTCAGCCTTCCTGCAAACTGGGATTGTAAGTGTATATCACCACACTCAGCTCTGGGGGAAAGAAAACATTTCTTAAGAAAAAAAAGCTGGGGGGCTGGAGAGATGGCTCAGTGGTTAAGAGCACTGACTGTTCTTCCAGAGGTCTAGGGTTCAATTCCCAGCACCCACATGGCAGCTTACAACTGTCTAAAGATCCAGTTGCAGGGGATCTGACACCTTCACACCAATGCACATAAAATAAAGTTAAATAAACCATAAAAAAAAAAAAAGCTGAGCAGTGGTGGCATAGAACCTTAATCCTAACACTTGGGAGGCAGAGGCAGGTGGATCTCTGTGAATTCAAGGCAGCCTGGTCTACAAAGCAAGTTCCAGGACAGCCAGAGTGACACACAGAGAAACCCTGTCTTGAAAACCACCCCCCCCCCCACAAAAAAAAGTTGGGGGAAGCTACATTGAGTTTGCTGCCTTATGAAGTAGTTAAGAAGTGCAGTTTATGTAGTCTTATTAGTTTGCACGGATGTCACTTTTTTAAAAATCAAATTTTACTTAATGTGTATGAGTGTGTGTTCCCCGTGCATGCAGTGCTCTTGGGAGCCAGAAGAGGGCATCATATCTGCTGGAACTGGAGCCACAGACAGTTGTGAGTCCCCATATGGGTGCTGGGAATTGAACTCGGGTCCTCTGGAAAAGCAGCCAATGCTTTTAAAGGCCGAGTCATCTCTCCGGCCCTATCATGTCACTTTTTAATGAAGTTTGTATTTCTCATGGAATAGTACAAGGCTTATATTAAAAACACCACCTGATGGCAAGATTCCTTTCTTTTTGTCTGACTTATATATTCTAGGAGAAATACAGGGCAAATATTTTTATCTTTTTTTAAAAAATTCATTTGTTATGCATACAACATTCAATCCATGTATGCTTACATGCCAGAAGAGGGCACCAGATCTCATTATAGATGGCTGTGAGCCACCATGTGGTTGCTGGAAATTGAACTCAGGACCTCTGGAAGAGCAGTCAGTGCTTTTAACCTCTGAGCCATCTCTCCAGCCCCAGATTTTTATCTTTATATGCATCATGTCACTAAGAATTGCACACTTTTGAGCTGGGTGTGGTGGTTCACACTACAGTCCTAGTACTTAAGAGACTGAGATGATATTTGAGATTAGTCTAGGCTGTACAGTGAGTTCCAGACTACCTGGGACGACAGTACGTGATCCTGTCTCAAAAAATGACAACCCCACCCATGCACACCCCCTAGACTTTAGGGAGGATATAGCCTAAAGTTGTGCTTGGCACATCTTAGATTCTAGTAAGTATTTGTTAAGTGAATGACCTTAAGGAACATAAAAAGAGATTTCAAATTAATTGCCCTTATTTCAGGAACTTGGGAAACTGGCAGACTCACTGAGGTAGTGATTTTAATAGGATTATATTTCTAATTGGGTTGACCATTTCTAACCAAATAAGTGTCTCTGGACAGGTAATGAAATCTGAATTTCTTTTTGCTGGTACTGGGGATAAGCAACTCCTGGCTTTGTGCTAGGGGAGGTGGGGGAATACCCCTCATCACAATGTTAGTGGGTTGGCGATAATGTATGCAAAGTTCTCGGCAGGTAGTGCACTCAATAAAAAGTAGCAACTATTATTAAACATTTCCTATTATTAGATACATAGTAACCACTGATGACCTACTCTTTTTACAATGCACTGGGAACTAGTTGTGTAAAAACACCAGTCCTTACAAACAGTTAAGGCTCCGTCGAAACCGAGAGATTAATGGTTTTATGGGAGATCGTGGAGATTTAAGCAATTGGAATTCGCACTGGATTGAACCAGTGCAATTCTGACGCCGCAGTCCAAAGTTCACAAGCAACACTGACCAGAGGGGGATGGACTCCGATGGCTTTTAAGTCCCTTTATTGGACCTCTCCCAGTCTCCCGTTCGCCCAGCATCATCAACTCAGGCTCCAGGAGCTCGTAGCCCGCTGCGGCAGGCACCCGGCCCCGCCCTTCCTCCCGCGCTCCCTATCACACACTCACCCAGACCACAAGTTTATAAGGGAATCCCGCACAGTCACCCCGAGGGTCCTAGACCAGAGACGAGAACAAAGGCTGCTGGGAAGGTGACCTTTCACCTCTCCTCTTACTTCAGTTCACCTAATTTGACTCCAGCAAATGAATCGACGAAGACAGTGGGAGGGCGGGACTTGGCATTGGCCAGCCCGTGCCGATTGGATAGAATCGGTCCTGGGGGCGGGCCGTGCGAAGGGCGGTGTTCGTACCGGGTGGGCGGGAGCCGCGGGGGGCTGCGCTTGCGCCTTGGGTCGGCTACGCGTGCGCGGTGGGAGGAGCGCGCCTCTACCTTCTTTACCAGCCCAGGCTCTCCCAGCCCTGCACGGTGCCGTGCGCTGCTCGTGTTTCATCTCCCGGTCGCGGAGAGTCGCTGCCGCTGCGGAGTAGGCGTTCGGTTTTCGGGTCGTCATGGCTGGCTACGAATACGTGAGCCCGGAGCAGCTGGCCGGCTTTGACAAGTACAAGGTAGAGCGGGAGGGCGGGCGGCCGCCCCTCTCCCCCTCGCCCCGGCCGCGCCCTGGCGGCTGAGGGGCCGGCGCGGTCCGTGTCACCTTGTGCCTACCGCGTGGCGCGCCGGCGGGCGTTGTTGCAGGGATCCTAGGGGAGCTCGCGTTCAGGGAGCGTGGGATCATCCTAGGCCCGCCGCCCGGGCTCCGCACCCCTCGGGAGACTGCCTTTTCCTTAGAGCACCCGGAGAGAGTGAGAGAATTCCTTTCTCTCCTTTTCCTTGATACTCGTCAGGGCTGCGCTTTTTCAGCCTCTTCTAGAGAGGGGGCCGTTCCCTTCGGTGTCCTTTTGTTGGGCTACGTTTGAATGAACTTCCCATCTGCCTGTCAGTGCTTCCAACTTCGGAGATCCGGATGGCCCCGTGGCTGATGCTGAGGGAGGGGAAGTGACTTTTCCAGGCCTTGATGCAGATGCGCCCCACCCTGCCCCTGGAAAGAGGCTTCCACTGTGGTTCGTGGCTCGGGCGCTGGCGTGGTGCTTGAGACATTATGCACTGGAAGGAACTGTGTAGTGAGTGCAAAGAGCGCGCGGGCTTTCGAGTACATAGAAACACGATGCCAAAGTCAAGTTTCTGTTTGTTGAAACCCCACTCAGCCTCTCCTTTAGGCTCGTAGCCCAAGTGTGAGTTTCTGTCGTGCTCAGCGGATTGTAAAGGGTTGAAAAGTGTCTGACACGCAATGACCCCCAGGAAATAATGATGGTTTTCACCCTGATTTAGCACTCCCACCAGGGAGCTACTGGCCATCTTGTCATCTTCGCCTGAAATAATGGGCTTTAGTGTTTCATCTTTGCATTGCCTTCCTGAGGACAACCTGTTCCTTTATGAAATTAATGTGCTTGTCGAATGGACTAGAACGTCCAAATGATGAGGCGTGGCCGGAGCGCAGGGCTTGCTTACACTGCACAGTTGGCAACTAGCAAGCATTTGTGCAATGAATGAATATCTGGGGGTGGGAATCTTAATTTTGTTTAATTGAACCCCGAGGGGCTTTAGAAGGCCCAAGGGTATCCCTCTTTGAAGCAGCATCGGACTACACCATTCTGAATTGAGGTGGTGACTTGTCTTACTGTACCTGGGGAGAAGTTCCAGAGCCTGACTTTGGTCGGGGCCTTATAACTTGTGCTGCAGAAGGCTTTTAATGCCTCCTGTTGTGTCGTTAGCTCCGCTCCTTCAGTATCTATGCTGCACTCTAGAAAGATTGACAGCTAAAATATTTTCTTCTTACTAGAACCTGACATTTAGAGCAAGTTTTTAGTTTTCATTTTTATTTTTGAGTTTTTTGAGACAGGGTTTCTCTGTGGTTTTGGAGCCTGTCCTGGAACTAGCTCTTGTAGACCAGGCTGGTCTCGAACTCAGAGAGATCCACCTGCCTCTGCCTCCCGAGTGCTGGGATTAAAGGCGTGCGCAACCACCGCCAGGCCTAAACTTGGAAACTCTTATCCGAGTTCTGTCTCCTAGGTGATTTTGTTGTTGTTTTGGGAGTGGGGGTTGTTTTTTTTAGTTTTGTTTTGGTTTTTCGAGACAGGGTTTCTCTGCATAACCTTGGCTGTCCTGGAACTAGCTTTGTAGACCGCTGGCCTCAAACTCACAGAGCTCCACTGCCTCTGCCTCCCAAGTGCTGGGATTAAGGGCATGCACCACCACAGCCCAGCCTAGAGCAAGTTTTTATAAAAAAGCAATTGTATTTATTTAGTGAACCCTGTTTTCCTTACCGCCTTCTCTAGGATTATATTTTCCGCTAGACAGGAGTCCTGCTTTATCAGACATTTCAGTGTGGTTTTCAGTGGTGATCCCCCTCCTCCCTTATCTGATTCAGTTCCTGTATCTGATAGTAGGTTTCCATCGTCCTGGAAAACAAAGGTCAGTTTAGCAAGTGCCCCAGCGTTCACTCACCAGAATAGTTTGTTGATGTCATTTTAGTTATGATGAGGCTTTTTTGGGGGAGGGAGGGCCCCAAAATTAAATACGAATTTATTACCTTATTCTTCTAGTAGAAGGTTCTTTGCGCAATACCATACCACATTTATATTAAAAGAATGAATCAGAAGTACCAAAAGGAAAAAAAATTCATGTGTTGAGTTTTGTTGGCCTGCGAATTGTACACAGAAATCTTGTCTTTCTCCTCCCCTTCTCATTGTGTGGTCTTCAGAGAGCACATGCTTCACAGCTTCATGAGCTAAAACATCACCCCTAAATGTGCAGTCACCACACTTAGAGAGGTTTTTATTCTCTGCTGTGACCTTTTCTAATCCAGCCAAAAGATACAGAGGGGGAAAAATGATACTTCTAGAACAGCTGGTGGAAAAAAATTGCTTTTGAACCAGTTGAATTTCTTTATCGTCCCTAGAGGCACATCTGAGAGCCACGTGTGGAAACCTGGCTCTTGCACAGATCGCAGCCAAGAGGGGTGCACACAGGAGGTAGTTAGGTTTCTGTGGCCAGAAAGGGGTGGTTTTCAGTACAGAAGAAGCCTGGGCTGGATTCTGCTTTATGCACTCTCTGAGTACTCGCGTCTTCTGGCAGAGTGTTTCACACAGTCCTGTTCGACAGTTAGTTTCATCCTTAGTTGAAAGTCTGCTTTCTGTGTTAGGACAGGAGCTCTAGGTGGGTGGGGCTGGTGGCTGTCGTGTTCAACCTGATCAGTGTATCCACAGCATCCTGTGCCCAGTAAATACTGAAGGAATGAAAATGGACAGAAAAGGAAGAATTTTAAATATGGCAAAGGGAGCTGTACATGTGGGTACCGGAAGGCTTCTTTTGAATTTTCACCTTGAATATGAATGTGCCAATTTGAGAGTGCCATTGTTCCTAAGAGCAGCCTCAGACATTGTGGTGAAATACTCCACCTTTGTGAGACTCATGCGCCTTTCCTCTGCTCACTCCTTCCCCTTTCCTCCTGTTCAGATGAGACAGGACACTTACTGCCGAGGGACTCTATACCTTCATGGGTTTTCTGTTGTTTGCTTAGTCAGACCTGTGGCAGGCCCCGTTTTAATTTATAGTGTTGCAGCTGGTGTCACATTGTATCCTTTCGCTTTAGGGGGGGGGGAAATGAGCTAAATTTTGTTTAGTTTCAAGAGTAGAATTTCAGGGGTTGGCTCCTGCTAGGTGGTAGTTAATTAACATGACCCATGACAAAAGCCTGATACGGGGCTGTAGTTATTGTGAATTTATTACTATTACAGTGAAGAAGGTGTAAAGAGAAACTGTCTTTGCTTCCTGATAGCAAAGCCAGAGAACCAGAATCCAAACTGGCCTTCAGTCTTCCTGGGCCATACCGTGTCATTTTATTTATTCAGCAGGCATTCACTCATCAGGCACAGCACCGGGATTTACAATTTCAACTAAGCTGAAATTCCTGACTTCAAAGAGCCCAGTTGGGCCGCATAGGGGCAGGTAAACAAACCTTTATTAAACAGTCAGTACAGATCCTAAGTTCTAGGTGCTGTGGGGAAGGACAGAGGCAGCATACGCTGATAGTGTGAGAGTGGATGTTCGACCTGAGGAAGACTTCAGAGGTGATGGGGGGGAAGGCAGGGGCAGTCTAGAAAGAGGAAGACTGAGTAGAGAGAGTGTAAAAGTGGAAAGGCACCCTTGTCAGGTAAGGGCCAGAAGATGCCGGATGGTGGAAAGATTTTTCTGAGAACCACAAAATAAGGTGTTTGAGTATAATGGTGGCATGGCAGATGAAACTGGCAAGGAAGGCAGGCTCCTGACAGAGCGGGAGTAATTTTCTTCTGTGGGTTAGTGTCTGTGGCCCATATTTATTGGCATTAGAATCACTTGGTGTCAGGGCAGTGATTACCCCCCACCAAGTGATTCTGATGCCAATAAATAACTACATCCCTACCTAAGAAGTGTTGAAGGCTTGGATATTACAGGAATAGAGGGAATAGAGATTGTCTGTGTCCCAATGTGCCTTAAGCTCATGATCTCTTCCCTTGGTGTCCAGAGTGTTGAGATGACAGGTCTGCATCCTCCCTCCCTCCCTTCCTCCCTCCCTCCCTCCCTCCCTTCCTCCCTCCCTCCCCCCATCCCTTCTTTTCTCCTTGCCAGTCTTGCTCTAGCCCAGCTAACCTCCAACTGCTGGTCTTCCTGCCTCGGCCTGCCTAGTTCTGGAATTACAGGCATGAGCTGCCACACCTAGCAAGGGCGACGAGATTCTAAAAATAAAGGTCACAATTGGAAAGCTCATACTGAATTTATCTAGTTGATGCATTTTAATTTGTTCTTACTTTGTTTTAAAAAGTAATCTTTCCCTCAAAAGTCCAGATTTCCAGATGTTTTTGAAAAATCAGAACATTGGGCAACACCGTCCTTGAACTTCCTCTTTTATTCGGCCTTGGTGCTTAACTTCTTTTAAAAAGGTAAATGGCTGGGTGTGATTGCACATGCCTGTAATCCCAGCACCAGAGAGGCAGAGGCAGATGAGTTCCTGTGAGTTAGAGGCCAGCCTGATCTACGTAGTGATCCAGGCTAACCAAGGATACATAATGAGACTATGTCTTATAAAGGGGGGAGGGGAGTAGATGACTGGGTGAGGAGGAACATGCTTCTATGACTCTGACATTTTTGAGGAGGGCAGAAAGACCGAGGGCAGCTTCAATACACATCAAATTTCTGACCATCCTAGAGACTATGAAACATTGTCTTAAACAGCAAGAAGAAAGTGAAAAAAAAACCCAAATCATAAATAAATAGAGTATGTGCTTTCCAGTTTGCCATGTCCCTGCTGGCCCACACATCACATATAGGTCTTCTTTGTTCATTTGACCTTTTCCATCCCTGATTTAAGATTGACAGAACATGGTAACTGGATGAGTAGCTGGGGGTGGTGCTGGGAGTTGGGTAGGGCACATACAAGGTAAGGAGAAGCCAGGGTGACTCAGGATCTGGTAGGTAGGTGGACTAGGTTGAGAAAGGTAGCTGTCATGTGAGGCACGGTTTTGTGAAGCACTGTATTATAATGCTTTAAAATTATTTTTTAAAGTTCCTTTATTATTATTTTTGTGTGTAATGGGGTCTCTTGTAGACCAGGGTTTCAAAGTCTTATGTGGACAAGGATGTCCCTGTCCCTCCCAAGTGCTGTGATGATGACAGGCCCTATGACTTTATAATAACCTTTTGGGGAGGGCACATGAATATGTATAGTTTGTGAACTTAGAAATTAAAACAAAATTAATTGTTCTAAAGAACGCTCAAGCCTATAATCTGGGCACATGCCTATCATCACAGCACTTTGAGGCTGAAACTGGTGGATTAGCAAGAATTTGAGGCCAGCCTAGGCTACATAGCAAGACCTTGTCTCAAAAGAACAAAAAGAAACAAAACATCATCGTTTGTAAATGAGCTGTTAGAGACAGTTTCTGTAATTTCAAAGGCTAGGATGCTTCCTGAACCTCAGCAGAAATAGTATGAGAAATTATTGATCTTTTGATTTTTGATTACTGTGACTGCAGACTGTCTGCAGTATCATCTTAGATGTAAATATGGCAATACCTAGATGTCAGCTGTTACTCAAAAATAACTCATCATCAGTGGGACCTTAGTTGCCTTGATGAGATTATTCCTAGTATGTGCATTAATAAGCCTTGGAAATACTCTAGGGTTTTAGGTAAAGATAAACAGTTGTCAGGTGTGCTGATGCATCCGTGTAATTCCAGCACTCAGGAGGCTGAGGCTGGAATTCAAAACCACCCAGGCAGCATAGCAAGATCATGTCTCCAATTCACTCATTCCTTTTCCCTTCTTTTCTCTCTCTCTCTCTCTCTCTCTCTCTCTCTCTCTCTCTCTCTCTCTCTCTCTCTCTCTCTCTCCCTCCCTCCCTCCCTCCCTCCCTCCCTCCCTCCTTCCTTCCCTTTCAAATGTCTCTTGAAGAACTCTATTCTGCAAGTAGAAGAGAAAGGCATCTTTCTGAAGGAGGGTGGGTGGGGAGGTTCTGTCGGTCAGGGGAGAGATTCAGCAGGAGCTGGAGAAAGTTCTTGTGTTCAGGTGCTGTGTGGAGGGAACACCCAAGCCTTCCTTCCACTAATGCAGTGGACTGAGATTTGACACCAGGGGTTGGATCTAGAGTTTGTGTTCTTCACGATATGCTGCCTCTTAAACCTAGGAATAAAGTATAAGCTGTTCCTTGTTGGTACTGGCTGTGTTTTGTACGCAGGATGTAAGATTGGAATAATAGCCTTTAGTAAATGCTTAGTTGCATATGTGTCTAGTGGTGTGCAGATGAGAAAATGTACAGTGGAAACCAGAGTGGCACAGGTGGGTGTATTGCTGGCTGTGCATTCAGTTGAGTCTTGTAGTCCCCTTGTCTGCTTGGGATATATTCCAGGACATTCAGTGAATACCTCAACCCTGAGGTAACACAACTTTATCATGTAATTTTGCTGCAGAGACAAGCAAACCTATGGCAAAGTTTCATTTGTAATTTAGGTATACAGCAAGGGGTTGATAACAGCAATATACGTTAGTAAAAGTTCCAGTAACATGGCTTCTCTTGATCTCTGTCAAAATACTCACTCTAGCCTTCTTGTGATCACATGACACACAGTGCCTAGTGGTGAGCTGAGGGACATAGGAGTTGGGGAGTATGATTTTTGAGTATAAGCAATGTGATCCCACAGTACTCGACCCCTAAACCTTGGCCCCTACCCAGTGACTAGTGGGTGGTATAGTGTGTGGTGTGGATGTGCAGACTAAAGGGAGAGCCCACATCCCTACCTCACTGGGCAGGAACAGGGTTTCCTGAAGACACAGAAAGTGAAGCTGGATAAAAAGGGACGATGTTTTGCTCACAGCTCTGAGAATGAAGATACTTTTTTTTAATATTTTTATGGTTTATTTAACTTTATTTTATGTGCATTGGTGTGAAGGTGTCAGATCCCCTGTAACTGGATCTTCAGACAGTTGTGAGCTGCCATGTGGGTGCTGGGAATTGAACCCGGGTCCTCTGGAAGAGCAGTCAGTACTCTTAACCACTGAGCCATCTCTCCAGCCCCCTGAAGATACTTTTATTAAATAGTTTGGGACTAATATTTAAATAAAAAGTATACACATTCTATTGTGTGGTCTTTAACAGACAATCCAATTGCTCTAGCTTTTCTCATCTGTGAAATTTGATAGTTCTTACGTCACAGGATCATTTTCAAAGTTGAATGAGTTAATATTTGCCAAGTGCCTGGTATATAGTGTTTAGTGTTAAGCATATGAAAACTGAAACCTGCCATTCATGTTTCCCTGCGTGTAACATTAAGTAGCTTGTAACGTACAAAATCATCCTACTCATCTCACCCTGAGGTTATACCAAGTAACATTTATGTACTACCAGGTGTAGCTTTCTTCTGTGGGTGCTAGGAATCGAACTCAGGTCCTTGTGTGCTTTATAAGATGAAGTATCTTCTCTAGGGCAGATAATAAATTGAGGAGTAAGAGCCCAGCTTGAAGTACATGGTGCCTTTTCTCAAACACCCAGGATCCAAGGTCCCAATCTACACAGAAACCTTGGTGTTTTTTTGTCAACTTGACACAAAACTAGAGTCATCCAGGAAGAGGGAAGCTCAGATGGGAAAATGGCTTCTTCTGATTGGCCTGTAGGTAAAGGTTTCTGGGGCATTTTCTTGATTAATGATGGATGTGGAAGGGCCCAGCCCATCTCCCAAGGGCTGGGATTGTGGGCATGTGTCAGATCATCCTATGGTTCTGTGGTCTTTTCAGATTTCTTCCTGTTTTTATATACATACTACATCGGGCAGAATAAGTATTTTTCCTCAAATACGACTCTTACGCAAGAATCTACAGAGGCCTATGTATTTATCATATGCCTGATATGCCATTCCTCAATAAGTATTTCTGTTCCCTCCCTGAGGTGGACCTGCTCGTCATCATGGCTTGTGCATCTCTCCCTGGCTGTAATTCTCCAGTCTGCTCTGACTTGTCAGCAGATATAAATGGCAGTGCTCACTGGAATGAGAGCTCATTACTGTTTGAGTCACATTGTCTGTGGGTGTAGTTCTTAGAGCCTCATAGCCACAAAGACACTGGAGGAACTTTGTTTAGGGTTCATATCCCCCACCAAACGCATCTTAAGTTTACAGTTAGTATTTTTGTTTCTTGATTGTGGCACAGTGCTTTCTTGCATTTAGTAGGCTTTTAATGGGTACTTGATGTTTATTAAAACTGTATTTGCTTTTTGCTTACAATGTCATGTTTGGAGTTACCTCCAGGAGGTGTCTTTGTAGGCCACTAAGCTCTTGTTAGCGGCTTTTCCTTCAGTCATGAATCAAATTTGCACTGAGTTTCCCTTCAGAAGGATTTGTTAAAAGGCAGGTCCTGAGCCTAGCGTGGTGGCACATGCCTTTAATCTCTACACTCTGGAGGCAGAGACAGGTGGACCTCTGAGTTCAAAGCCAGCCTGGTCTACAGAGTTCCAAGACAGCCACAGATACACAGGAATCCTTTCTCCAAAAAACAAACAAACAAACAAACAAAAAAAAAAAAAAAAAAAAAAACCAAGTAAATAAATAAAAAGGGCAGATTGTCTGGGCCCACTCTTGGGGCCTTGATGCTATGGATCTGGCTTTGTGTCCAGTTTGAGACCCACACGTTGAGAACTACTTGCATCAAAGAAATATTCAATTATATCATGAGAAATGGATGTGAAGGAGACATCATCTTACTCTAGTATTATATACATTAGCTCTCAAACATCAAGTAACTGTGATTTTTCTTTTTCTTTTCTTCCTCTTTTTCCTTTGTGGTATTGAAGGTCATATCCAGAGATTTGTCCATACTAGCAAGGGCCCTGCTGCTGAGGTCTTTTTGTTGGAGGTAGCATCTGCTGTGTAGCCCAGGTGGGCCTCTTACTAGATAGATTTCTGCCTCTTCTTCCCAAGTACTGAGAATGTGTTAGCAGGCTTCAGCTTGTCTCCTCTCTGGCTGGGAAAGATAGCTGATAAAGTACATGAAGGCCTGAGTTAAGATTCCTAGCTCTCATACAAGAACGCTAGGCTTGGTGGCCATGCTTTAAACCCAGTATTGAGACAGAGATAGATGGGTCCCTGGGGCTCACTAGCTAACCATCTTAGCCTAGGCAGTGAGCCAGGTTCCTTTATGAGACTCTGTCTCAGAACAGAAAGGTGAATGGCTTCTGAGGCATAGCACCAGAGGGTGACCTCTGGCCTTCACACTTCTGCTTGTAATACATTTTGGAAAAGATGTGACAGCCATCATCCTTGCTGTGTTCTCTTGATTAGAAGCAAGCCGCAGGTTCTGCCCTTAGGGAAGCAGAATGACCCATCAAGGAGATACAAGGGTGTGACTCATTGGGAATCACCTTTGAGATGTGTGTACCATACATTGAGAGAGAAAAATCTATATTGGGAGAGCTTCTAATTTTAGTGCCTTGAATTTAGGACAGTGATTTTCAACCTCCCTAAGGCTGTGACCTTTTAATATAGTTCCTCATGTGGTGACCCCAACCATAACATTATTTCATTGCCTCTTCATAACTGTAATTTTGCTACTGTTATGAATTGTAATAAGTATCTGATATACAAGATACCTGATATGTGACCCCTGTGAAAGGGATGGTGACTCCAAGGTTGAGAACCACTGATGTAGGAGTTTATGGCTCTGTCAAGACAGCATAGTCCAGTTCACACAGCAAGGCGGTCAGTTTCACTGGAGTGTTCTAAGATGACTAATCTTACTGAACTCAGGATGTAGGACTTAGACCTTCCCATTTATCAGCTGTGCTGATCTGGTTTTATAGCCTCTTTATCTGTAAGATGGGAGACGGTGACAAGCACAACTTAAAGGACAAAGGACTTACTCTGCCTCACAGTGATGGCAGGGAAGCCAAGGCAGCAGGGGTTGGAAGTAGCTGCACACATCAGATCCAGGACCAGGAGAAGAGGGTTGGATGCTGTTGCTGCTCAGCTGGTGCTCTTCAGTCTACAGTCCAGGGTTCCCTGCCCAGGGAATGGCCAGTGATTGAGGCGACATTCCCCACCTTAGTTAACATGCTCTCCACATGCTCAGAGGCCCATCTTCTAGGCAGTTCTAGAGTCTGCCAAGTGGCAATTAACATTGTCGTGTATACTTTATAATATTAAGTGAGGGAACCAATAAAATTGTCCTTTGGACACAAAACAATACAAATACAATATGGTACTGTTAATAGGGCACCAATAAAGGGAGCTTCCCATAATAAAGTTAAAACATTGCTAGCGAGGGGACTGGAAAGATGGCTCAGTGGTTAAGGGCAGAGGATTCAGATACAGTTTCCAGCATCCACTTGGTTGGCTCATAACCGCATGTAACTCCAATTCCAGGGGATCCAGTGCCCTCTTCTGTCTACTGGCACCTGTACCACGTGGTGCACATACACTGGAGCACCTACACCATGTGCTGCACACACACCGGAGCACCCGCACCACGTGGTGCACACACACTGGAGCACCCGCACCACGTGGTGCACATACACACACACACACACACACCGGAGCACCCACACCATGTGGTGCACATACACATACACACACCGGAGCACCCGCACCACGTGGTGCACATACACACACACACACACACACCCCGGAGCACCTGCACCACGTGGTGCACATATACACATACACACACTGGAGCACCCGCACTACGTGGTGCACATACACACACACACACACCAGAGCACCCACACCACGTGGTGCACATACACATACACATACCAGAGCACCCGCACCACGAGGTGCACACACACACACACACACCCCGAAGCACCCGCACCACGTGGTGCACATACACCGAAGCACCTGCACCCGATGCGGGTGTTGGGACCCAAACTCTTGTCCTCTGCTAGAGTAGTACATGCTTTTAACCACTGAGTCATCTCTCTAGCCCATAGTCCATGGCTTCCTTTTTGAGCTTCAGATAATTTGTGAACTCTGTAGAAACATTGTCTTTCAGGTCTGGTTTCTTTTACTTGATGCTATGTGTGTACATTGACTACCCTCTCACCTTCTGGGGCACAGTTGATCTGACTTCGAACTAAGTAATGGGGGGTAGGTCACATCTTCATTGGTTTTCTAGTGATGCCATGGGAATTGTTATGCAGTAGGGTGGCCTTAGACAACATAAATTTATTTTCTCACAGTTCTAGGGGCTAGAATACCAAGGTCCTGGAAGGGCCACACCATCTCTAAAATGCTAGGGGAGAATCCCTCTTTCTCAGCCTTTGATCGCTCTGGATATTTCTTGGTGTGTGGCAACATTTCCAGGCTTGGCTCTTTTCCCATAGGGCCTCCTTCCTGTCTGCTCTGCTGCCTTCTCCCGTGGCACAGTTTACGACTCATCGTTTATCTTATCTTGCCTAATGATGTGTACTTATTCTTCCCCGCACCCTATCTCTTACTAGACGTGGACTCGATGAGCTCACCAAACACTGGTTTTATTATTCTCCTGTCAGTGGTGTAGCACGGCCTCTGTCAGGGAGCACAGGTAGTTATGAATATTGTAGTCTACAGAGGAGAGAAGGGTGACTCTGCTTTCTTTCCCAACTCAAATTGAAATATAAGAAAAGCTTTTGATTTAGGCAAAACATTGCTTAGAATATTGTGGATTTCACTCAAACTGAAAGTCTCTTACTCTAAGATAGGCATAATTGTTTTAGATGACATTGCAGAGTTCTGTATGCAAATAAGAATGATGAGATGTAATGTAATAGCCATCCTGAGGGAGTGGCCTAGCTCAACTTCAACCGGCATATTTATTTATTTATGTATTTATTTATTTATTTTTGGTTTTTCAAGACAGGGTTTCTCTGTGGCTTTGGAGCCTGTCCTGGAACTAGCTCTTGTAGACCAGGCTGGCCTTGAACTCACAGAGATCCCCCTGCGTTTGCCTCCCAAGTGCTGGGATTAAAGGCGTGCGCCGCCACCACCTAGCTCAATTGGCATTTTTATGAGCCCTAAGGAATGGTGTTATTAGCATGACTTAGATTTACATGCTGAGCGTTTTTGGAGGCATACAACTTTCTAGGGCAATTTAATCTGTATTTTTAAAAAAAAAAAACTATCTGGGGAAGTGTAGAAAATGAGTTGACTCTAGCAAGATGAAGTATTAAGATGGCCAGTGCAGTCTTATGCTTTGTAGAGCAGGGTGACCAGTGGTCCGTATGTGACAGTCTGAGGAGCCAGGTGACTCAAGGTGTCTGAAGCCTGTGGTGTGAGACTGTTGCCAGAGGACATGAAGTGTCTTAGGAGCCTGCCTTGCTGAGGACCAGAGGCTTCTAGTCATCCCGGCGCCACTTCAGTTTCTGCTGGGTTGGATTGACACCTGCCTTGGTGAGTGGAGCTGTAGCAGAACAAGGCCGTGACTATTTGCTCATGTATTTTGAGTGACTGCTTTTCTCTCAATGGTAGTATGGCATATTTGTTGCAGAGACCATTAATCCTCCAAGGCCTACAGTGTTTCTTATTTGACTTTTAACAAAAAGCCTTCCAACCCTTGTTCTAGTGAACTGTACTTAGGAGGCAAAAAGACTGAAGATGTTCGAAGAGGAGCCATAAAAGGCGCATGTATGGGAACAGATGAAGGACAGGTTGCCATGACAGGGAAGGCTATTGCCAGTTAGTTAAAGGCCCGTTGTTTAGGCTCTCCTCTGCTTAACTTTGTAGAGCAAATTGAAACACAGGATTCAGATGTGGGGTTGAGGATTTATTAGTGTATAGAAAAGCTGACTAGCATCACACTGCCCTCTTTCGGGAAGGGGTAAGTTTTGTTTGGTTCTTGGTAACAGAAAACACTTAAGCCAGGTAATTCAGACTGCTCAGCTGTGGATCCAACATGTTCAAGGTTAGGTCACCTTTAGGTGGTTCCCTTGGAAATAGTCTCAATCTGAGTCTGGTCTCTAATGCTTTTCCAGGCCCTGCAGACTGTGGAGCCAGAGTGAGCCAGATGTTATCTTAATGAGTTGGCTAAATTCACATTCTTTGGGGTGTACCAAAACATCCCAGTGCAAAGTCAAAGCGTATTTAACAAACATGAGTCAACACCTATGTCCAGCTCAGTTAACACCTTTAATAGTGTGTGCTGGTTTTTTCCTCGTGGCGAAGTATTGTCATTCTTACTCCTCTTGACTCATAGGACTGCTAAGATTTGTTTAAATGTTGTGTGGCCGTAAGAAGCACGGATGTAGGTGGAGAACACTGAGTGTTGTGTAGGGCTGTTGTTTGCTGCCCTGGACTTGTACACTGATCTGACTATAGAATACTTGAGCTCACTGACTACTATTGAATATCAAATTAGAATTGTAGAATGTAAAATGGCCCTTTTGTCTTTATTTTATATTATTCTTAACTTATTCTGGGCTTCTGGAGTGGAGGTTTAAAATGTCAGACTATAAAAAGAGGTTTCTCACACTGAAATGTTATCCATTAAAGACTTTCTTTGAGCTGGTAGTGGTGGCACACGCCTTAACCCTAGCAGAAGCAGGTAGATCTGTGAGTTTGCGTTCAACCTGGTCCAGAGAGTTCCAGGACAGCCAGGGCTAGCTACATAGAGAAACCCTGTCTCAAAAAACAAAACGAAACAAAACCAAAACCCTTTTTCTTGGCTCTAATTGACAATTCCTCTCTGTTCATGAACCAGACTCTGACTGGATGGAGGTTTGGACACTGTGCCCATTAGATACTCATGTTGTGCCTCAAACTATTTCCTCCTCACTTGAACTTCTTCCAGCCTTCGTCCTTTCCAGCAGATGGGCCTGAAATGGGTGCTTTTCCAGTTTTTCTGGCCTCCTGGCTCTATCACATGGTCTGGGTACACTTTGTGAAGTGGAGGCCAGGACACTCCCACTGAGTCATCTGTGCGTGGAGTTGCAGATGCCTAGGCCTGGAGGCTTCAGGTGAGCTGTCAGTGCAGGTGCCGTCTTTCTGTGGAGCTTCTCCTGTGTGATGTCTGTTATGCACCGTGTGGGTGAAAGCCTCATCACAGCGCAGTTTGCTGAAAGGGTCTGCGAGAGTCTGGAGATAGCCCCAGAGTGTGACTCTGGCCAGTACAAGCAAGCCATGTCTCCATCATCTTCTTATTCCCTGCATCAAGTCTTTTATTCCATTTTGTTCACAGTGGGCTAGAGAAGTGGAAGAATGTCACACAAAGAATTTGTTGAGTAGATATTTGGGTTACTGATTAAGCCTGTGCCAACCATATTTAATCATTTTCAGTTTCTGTTTTGTTCATATTTTAGTACTGGAGGCATTGAAAATATTAGCTGACCAGGTATTGGTGGTGCACACCTTTAATCCTAGCCCTTTGGAGGCAGAGGCAGGCAGATCTCTGTGAATTCAAGGCCAGCCTGGTCTATAGAACAAGTTCCAGGACAACCATGGTGGTTACAAAGAAACCCTGTTTCAAGAAGAAAAAAAAAGAAAGAAAGAAAGAAAGAAAGAAAGAAAGAAAGAAAGAAAGAAAGAAAGAAAGAAAGAAAGAAAGAGAAAATATTGGCTGTATAGTTGTAGTTAAACATTCTTTTTTTGTTTTTGTTTTTTTGTTTTTCAGGGCAGAGTTTCTCCATGTAGCCTTGGCTGTCCTGCAACTTGCTAGCTTCGAACTTACAGAGATCCGCCTGCCTCTACCTCACTAGTGCTGGGATTAAAGGCATGTGCCTTTAATGGAGTAGTTAAACATTATTGACTTTAAATGTGTTAAAAAATCTTAGATACAACTTGATCTTAACTATATTAAGGTATTGATTATGTTAATTAATAAGGTGTTGGTTGTATTAACTATTAAAATATTAGTTATGGCTGTTTACTGCTTATTTATGTGTCATCTTCATCATCTATGCCCGGCAGTGCTGAGCACGTGTGGGCAGCCTTTTATGGCGGTTCTCCAGTTGTTCCTATCCTGGGCAGATGCTTTGTTATTGTCATACCCAAGGTTCCAGTCTTCCTTTATGCTGTCTGCTCCTTTATGCGTTTTTTGGGTCTTTCTCTTCGTCTTATCCTGTGCACTCCTTCAGGCAGTGCTCTCATTCATTCTCATAACATGGTCGAAGTATCTCAAGCGCCGTTCCTGTATCCTGTAGTTTGCTTCCTTCTGTAGATGGAGGTGTTTCTTAATGTCATTGTTGCGCAGCCTCTATCTTTGTGTGATGCCTAGAATCCTCCTGAGACATGCCATCTCAAACACATTTGACCGCTGTTCTGAGGAGCGTTTCATTGTCCGGGTTTCAGACCTCCAAACCCATTTTATGTATATACTGAACTTATAGCCAGGGATTCCCAAACGTTGGCTAGGTGATTTTTATTTTATTATTATTATTGTTTTGGTTTTTCGAGACAGGGTTTCTCTGTAGCCTGTCCTGTATCTAGCTCTTGACCAGTTTGGCCTCACATTCACAGAGATCTGCCTACCTCTGCTTCCTGACAGCTGGGATTAAAGGCGTGCGCCACCACGTGGTGTGTGTATTCTTAATTTGCCACGTCTTTATGATAGTCATCTGAGTTAAGGGCTATCACTTTCAGTTCACAGGTAAATAAGAGAGAAAGGTCACTCAGAATTGTCCAGTAAGAGCATGTGAGGTTAACAGGGATGTAGGAGATTGAGAATGTGCCTGGTGTGTATTTAATGGAGACAGTATGCATATTGCCTATTCTGTATAGTAACTAGAAGAATGAAAATGTGTGCACATATCCTTTTCATTTCTCTTAAAAGTGTCGCCTCAGTGCTCTACCACTCAGCTCTATCCCTGGTCCATGTTGTGAATGTCTTTACGGAAACGCCACAACATTATACAGTTGATTGAGAGGGGAAAGGACGATCCTGGCAGTTTGGACTTGGTGTTTGTGAACAAAACAACCACATTAGGGTAAACTCCGCCCCGCACTTTGGGCTGGCCTGTTTACTTCCTCTGTGGCCTTTGCCTCCTGCCATAAAGTAATACCTGATTGCTTAACAGTTTTGCTCCATTTACTCTAGTTTGTTGTCTAGAGGGGATAGCATATAAGTAGATGTGCTCTCTTTGCACTGTTGTTTTTATTTAAGAAATGCTATCAGTTTTTAGTGAGTAAGGGTTAACTCTGAATGTTTCGTTTCTCAACAGTACAGTGCTTTGGATACCAACCCGCTCTCTCTGTATGTCATGCATCCATTTTGGAACACTATAGTAAAGGTAAGATTATTAATGGTGTGCATTTTCGTTGAAACGAGTTTTGAGTACTTTAACCCATCTCATGGAGATTATTGTTGCCACTCTCAGTTTACTCTTTGCAGGTCTTGTTATTGACCCTAAGGCCTCGTACCTGCTGCCCCAGTGCTGACCCTAAGGCCTCATACCTGCTGCTCCAGTGGTCCACCCAGAACTGTGTCCTCAGCCTTCTTTTTACTTTTTGAAAAAATTGTTTTATATTTATTTATATTTATTATTTTATGTGTATGAGTGTTTTGCCTACATGCATGTCTGTACCATGTGCATGGCTAGTGCCCTGGAACTGGAGTTATGAGCCACCATGGGGGTGCTGGGAATTGAACTTGGGTCCTCTGAAAGGACAAATGCTCATAACCACTAAGCCACTTTCCAGCACCTTTTGCCTTTTTTTAATTTATTTTTATTTTTTATCTATTTATTAAAGATTTCTGCCTCCTCCCTGCCACTGCCTCCCATTTCCCTTCCCCTCCCCCAATCAAGTCCCTCTCCCTCGTCAGCCCGAAGAGCAATCAGGGTTCCCTGCCCTGTGGGAAGTCCAAGGACTACCCACCTCCATCCAGGTCTAGTAAGGTGAGCATCCAAACTGCCTAGGCTCCCACAAAGCCAGTACGTGCAGTAGGATCAAAAACCCATTGCCATTGTTCTTGAGTTCTCAGTAGTCCTCATTGTTTGCTATGTTCAGCGAGTCCGGTTTTATCCCATGCTTTTTCAGACTTAGGCCAGCTGGCCTTGGTGAGTTCCCGATAGAACATCCCCATTGTCTTAGTGTGTGGGTGCACCCCTCGCTAGAGAAGCTAAATAAGAAGGTGAACCCAAAGTAAAACATATAGGCATCCTCCTGAATATTAACCTTCATCAGGCAGTGTAAGGAGACAGAGACAGAGACCCACATTGGAGCACCGGACTGAAATCCCAAGGTCCAAATCAGGAGCAGAAGGAGAGAGAGCATGAGCAAGGAACTCAGCGAGGGGTGCACCCGCCTTTTATTTTTTAAACCTTTTAAAGTTTTATGTGCATTGGTCTTTTGCCTACATATCTGTGAGGGTGCCAGATGCCCTGAAACTGGAGTTACAGACAGTTGTAAGCTGCCATGTGGGTGCTGAGAATTGAACCTGGGTCCTCTGGAAAAATAGTGCTCTTAACCGCTGAGCCATCTCTCCAGCCCCCCCCCCCCACACACACACACACAG
>NW_026068173.1:52639-77845 GCF_014885135.2 Alexandromys fortis
TTTTTTGGTTTTTCGAGACAGGGTTTCACTGTAGCTTTGGAGCCTGTCCTGGAACTCCCTTTGTAGACCAGGCTGGCCTCGAACTCACAGAGATCCTCCTGCCTCTGCCTCCCAAGTGCTGGGATTAAAGGTGTGCGCCACCACCGCCCAGCCGTAGGCAGAAATTTAGAGTTGTGAAACTATCTAAGAATCAGTACCAAGTAGGGCCCACCATGCCTACAAAGCCAGGAATGACCCTCTCCCATCTCCAGGCATAGAGGAAAAACTGCCTCTTTTCCTAAGGAATACAGTGTCACCTTCCGTCAGCTGCCTGTTCATTCCTTACGTGACTCCTGATTTCCTCTGGAAATGGTCCTTAGCTGGGCCTTAGCAGCTTTTTGTTGTTGTTTTTGTGGGGGGTGGGGAGGCGGGCAGGTAGGGATAGACTCAGGACCTTACACATGCTAGGCTTGTGCTGTGTTACTAACTATAAACCCAGCCAAGTTTTTCAAATTTTATTTTGAGGCAGGGTCTTACTGAGTTGCCCTGGCTGGCTTCCAACTTTCAATCCTCCTACCTTAGCCTCTTGAGTAGCTGTAACTACAAGCCTGAGTCCTACAGCTGGCCTTTTCTATTTTTTTCCCTTCCTTCCTTCCTTCCTTCCTTCCTTCCTTCCTTCCTTCCTTCCTTCCTTCCTTTTCCTTTTTGTTTTTTATTTTTCAAGACAAGAGTTTCTCTGTGTAGCCTTGGCTGTCCTGGAACTCATTTTATATACCATGCTGGTTTCGAACTCACAGAGGCCTACCTCTCCCTCCTAAGTACTAGGATAAAGGGCATGCGCCACTACCGTCTGGCTTCTAAAATGTTTTTGACATTGGCCTGGAGCATAGCTTATTAATACTGAGTTGGGACCTGCCAGCTTTTAATATTTTAGCTCTGCATTCAGAGTACATGGTGACGTAACAACTCCTCATTAACAAGTAGCAGCATTTCTCAGTGGCAGCAGGTGGGGTGATGAGAACAGTTGCAGTTGACCGTAGTAAATAAAATCTTGGTTGCTTTCCTTCACAGCACCAGGTCACAAGCATGTGCCTGACTGGGTTTGGATTGTTGTGGGCATCCTCAACTTTGTAGCCTACACTCTAGGTAAGAAACTGGCAAATGCTCATTTAGTCCATGGCTGCCATATCAGCAAGACTAAGCACTCATTAAATATGCATTTTCTCATAAATACGCTTTACTCATTTTAACTAGGGTCTATTAATATCTTGCTCAAATTGATCATTTATATTTTTGAGTCTATGAAAAGCAGTGTCACTTACTGCCAGGGATTCAGAATAAAATAGGGATTGCCAGGTGACTGCTTGCAGGCCAAATCTGGATAACTTTCTATTTTTGGAAGTAAGGTTTTTGTTAATGTTTTTTTGTTGTGTGTTTTATTTTTGTTGTTCAAGAAATTTTTAAGAGTTCTCTAGTAATTTCCTATATATGTGTTGTATGTTTAAATTGTATCAACTCCTCCCTCCTCAACCTTTCTTGGAGCCCCTTGCACACCCTCTTCCAAACTTGATGACCTCTTTTCTTTTTCAACCCACTGAGTCCAGTTAGTGCTGCCGAATGGGCACGGCTGTATTTGAGCCATCTCTTGGCATGGGCAGCCTGCCAAGGACCACGCCTCTGAAGAAAATGGACTCCCCCTTAGCACAGCTTTCCCGGAGTACAGCAGTGTGCATTGCCTTATGTGCTGTCCATGGCTGCCTTCCTGCAATAAAGATCCATTGAGAAGTTACAACAGAGTCTCACAAAGGGTATGGCCCACAAAGGCCAAAGTATCCATTATTTGGCTTTTACCACAAGATTTACCAGCTCTTGGAGTAAGACATTGTTGCCTTAAGTTTGGCAAGAAATCTGGACATAGAAATTAAGAGTGAGTATTCTTGTTTACTGTTGCAACCGAAGTTTCTAGAACATTGCCTGGCACACAGTAGCAGTTCAGTGTTTGGTTTTCAAGCACATGTGAAGTAGCAGACCTGAAGTTCAAGTTGTTTTTAAGTCTTTTCAAATAAAAAGAGTTTGTTCTCCCAGAACCAGTGTGACATGGTGCATTAGTGCTGACATGGTGGGAGGGAGAACTGTAGGAATGAGGTCTCTGAGAGCCAGGAAACCTTAGGTAAAGGCTGTGTATTTGGATAGAGGCTGTATAGACTTGTGAGAAAAGGTGAGCAGGTTTTAAAATGCTGCTGAGGGAGTTCATTGCCGAGGGCTGCCTTGAGGACTAGGGAAAGATGAGGAGACCTGTGAGCTCTTTCCGCCAGCAGCATTTCTCATGAGCCTCGTCGGGCCCCGTGTTCCAGTTATTTCAGGTCCACGGTTTCTGCAGATACTGACACAGCCATTTGTTGCAGAACTGGTCATGAACTAACACAAGGAGCTTATAATCTTTAGTAAGTGTGACTGTGCAAGTATTGCAAAAAAATTATTTGGTACTGTAGTAGTTTTGGTAATTTTGAACATGTCTTTTATAATAATGGACTATCCTATAAATCACCATTCTGAGGAAAAGATTATATTTTGAAACATACTCAGACCCAGTGTAGCGAGCTGGAATGAAGTCACTGAAAAAGTGCACAAAAACTGATTAATATGTGTTTGTGTATTTGATGGTTTAGCCGTATGAGTTAAACAGTATTGTTAAGCCAGTGAATAAGAGAAAGGGTTTTTTGTTTGTTTGTTTGTTCCTAGATATTTCAGCCATATGGAAGCAGAAAAGAATCCCATCCCCGTGAATCCCACACTCCTGCTCTGCTGGTCTCCTTTCCCTCTGTGTATCTTTGTAGGAGTACTGCTGCTCTCCTGGTACCCAGGCGGGGAACCTGGGCAGTTGTCTTCTTGGGTCTTCATCTTTATGTATTCTCTCATGTTTACTTGTTTGGTTTTCTTTGAGTTTCCCTTGTGGCTCAGCGACCTCCAGCTTGATATCCTCCTTCCTCTGTCCCGAGTGGAAGTTCGCACTCGCGCACCCAGTTTCTGTCTCTTTGGTATTGTTCCACCTCTTCTCATTCCCATGTGCTCCATCTCTGTCTAGCTAACTAGGGACTAGGGTCCCCGTCTCCAGCCTGTCAATCACACCGTTTCAGCGAACCTTCCTAAAGCATAACTTTTTCTCTTGTTCTTTTCTATTCATACATTTTTTAGTTGCTCCCTCTAGTCCCTAAAATTTTTGAAGTGGCTCAAATCTCTTGTTAGAAGCTTTTTGTTTGTTTGTTTTTAATAGAGAACCAAGTGTGTAGCTTACTTTTTTCTTTTATAATGTATGAATGTTTTACCTGCATGTGTATATGTGCGCCGTGTGCATATCAAGTGTCCCAGGAGGACAGATAAAGGCATCAGATCTAGAACTGGAGTTAAGGATGGTCGTGAGCCGCCATGTAGATGCTAGAAACCGAACCTGGGTCCTCTGCAAGAACAGCAAATGCTAAGTCATCTCTCCAACCCCTTGTCTAGCCCTCTGATGCTGCCCTCGCATACTGGCTTCCCATCAGACTGTATACTACTTGTTTTTTCTGAGTGTGACTTGTGCTCTTTGGCACTCAGGGCTTCTGCTGTGCACTGTGGTTTCCATCTCAGCGCAGTGGCTGATAGCACTCCTCTCCTGAAATGGCATCCTCCTGTATCTCTTACCTGCTGAGATCCAATTCAGTTTTACGTTCCCACTCACATTTCATCTCCTCCAAAGGCCAGGCTAGATCTTCTGAAGGGAACCCTTGTCTCTTTCGTCCTCTTTTCCTGGTTTGTGACACACCATGCCTTTAGTAATTGTCTTCTGTCCCTTTCTCGGTTGTAAACACTCCAAGGGCAAGCTCAATTATAAGGTTCTTATAATTTTTTTTTAAATATTTATTCATTTATTATGTATACAATATTCTGTCTGTATGTATGCCTGAAGGCCAGAAGAGGGCACCAGACCTCATTACAGATGGTTGTAAGCCACCATGTGGTTGCTGGGAATTGAACTCATGACCTTTGGAAGAGCAGGCAATGCTCTTAACCACCGAGCCATCTCTCCAGCCCGGTTCTTATAATTTTTATTCATTTATTTTAACTTACATATTTGGGTGTTTTGCCTGTGTATATGTCTGTATACCATGTGTGTGCCTGGTGCCCTGGTGCCTGCAGAGGCCAGAAGAGGCTGTCAGATCCCCTGGAACCAGAATTACAGGTAGTTGTGAGTCACCACATGGGTTTTGGGAATCAAACCTAAGTCCTCTGGAAGAGCAAGCAGTGTTCCTAACTGCTAAGCTGTCTCTCCTGCCCCTTCTTGTCATTTTCATAGCACCAAAAACAGTGAGTGTGTTGTACAAGTTCAACAGATTCAGTCATAGTGTGTGGTGACTGCCTTACTGTATGCATGTTCTGAAAGCGCTTCCAATGAGGGCAGAGCAGAGCTGTGAGGAGAGGCCCTTACATCACAGATGAAGTGAGAATGATGACTGGAGCAGGAAGTGGTCAGCTAGATAACTGATGAGCAGCTGTGAGAACCAGAGAATCTGTGCCCCGTTTGGAGAGTTTGGAGTCCAGCTAGAATGCTTCCCTCTTAGATCTAAAATGACAGCATTCAGTGTAGTATGATAAGAGTTTTATATTCCATCTTAAGAAATTGCAGGGCTGGAGGAGAGATGGCTCAGTGGTTAAAAGTGCTATTGATCTTCCAGAGAACTGGAGTTCTATTCCCATCACCTGTAGCAGGTGGCTCACAGTTGTCAGTAATCCCCGCTCCTAGGGATTCAGTGCCCTCTCCTGGCCTTCATTGCCTTTTGCATATACATGGCTCAAGTGTCCACACACACACACCAAATAAATAGATAAATAATCTCTAGAAATAAAAATTGCATGGTTTTTTTTTTTTTTGCTTGTTTGTTTTTGTTTTGTTTTGTTTTGTTTTTCTGGAATGTCTGAGTTGTATAATTTAAAGACCAGACTCTGGAGCACTGCCTGGAAGTTGCACTTAACATCCGTATGACTTGGTCGCATCTTTCTCCTTAGTTTCCTGAAGTTGACTTTCTCCATGCTTGTTGGCCAGATGTTGACCTTTTTCTGTGATGTGTTTTGTTGCAGATGGAGTAGATGGGAAACAAGCACGCAGAACCAATTCCAGCACCCCTTTAGGGGAACTTTTTGACCATGGCCTGGATAGTTGGTCATGTGTTTACTTTGTTGTGACTGTGTACTCCATCTTTGGACGAGGACCCACTGGTGTCAGTGTTTTTGTTCTTTATCTCCTGCTCTGGGTAGTTTTGTTTTCTTTCATCCTGTCTCACTGGGAAAAGTATAACACAGGCGTTCTTTTCCTGCCCTGGGGATATGACATTAGCCAAGTGGTAAGTATGCATTCTGCCCTAAATGGTTTGCATGTTTTAAAGTTTTTGCTACCCTTCTTCACTGCTGTTAGGCATTAGCAAGTTAGAACTGATGTGTGGGGCTGGAGTGGTGGCTTCTTAATGTTATTAAATATGATTTAGTTTGACAGGTTGATTTTTATTTTATTTTTTGAGAAAGGTGTGCAAATATGACTGAACTGTTGGCCATTTGTCTTCCTTGCCAACTTCAGTGAGTTGAGAGCTTTGTCTCATCAGCTAGACCTGTGTTAATTCTCTGCCTTTGAATCTTCTTGTGTTGCCTTTTCTCTATTTGCCGTAAGAAGCCAATAAAGAAATGGGAAATTGGGTTGTGTTTGCTGTTGGAGGTTGGTCAGGTGGGCAATCGAGTTGTCCTATGACATAACCAGTTTGTAAACTGCCTTTAAGGGCTGCAGATGGTGACCACTTGCCTGCATTGCCTGCAGTGTCACTGTTTGATGGCAATATTGGAGGGGAAGAAGTCTCTTATAGGCAAGAAGATGTGCCATATAGCAAATTTAAGCACATTTTTCAGTAGTCACTTTGATTAGACTTAATGAGGCATAAAGCCCTGTTGGCTTCCTTGATTGTTCAGCTGCTGATGCCTCTTTGTTCTGTCTGTGTTTTTCTTCCAGACTATTTCTTTTGTCTACATAGTGACTGCAGTGGTGGGAGTTGAGGCCTGGTATGAACCTTTCCTGTTTAATTTCTTATATAGAGACCTATTCACTGCAATGATTATTGGTAAGGAGCTCCATGTCGAAGCCTGTCTTAACATCACTTTGTTATGCAAAGCCAGTGTTGAACATAGCAAGTGATAACACTCTGTCCTTGTTCTCCAGCAAGCAGACTAACCCTACGGCCCTATAGGGTTCCTACGAGAATGTTAAAGAAAACAATGGGTTTTGTTGTTGAGCACCAAGTTTTTCCTAATCGAACAGAAATGCCAAAGTAGATCACCACACAAACTTTGTAAAGTTGTTACCTGTTTAGTCTAGACTGTATTGGAGGACCCACATTTAGTGAACAAAATTCATACCTGTTTCAAGTTGAAAATTGTTAATCTGAAAGATGAAATACGGAAATTTAATATGCTTGCTCATTTTTGGGGGGGGTACCTCTTGGATACCTTCCTTCTCATGCTACTAGATACTGGAGGGTTTGGTTATGGTTACCATCTTTGTACCCTGTCTGTTGCTCCCTGAGAAGGCAACCTTCATGGCAGACCGAAGCTGTCACACCTACTCTAACCTGTACCACCCCCACCCTTCTCAGGGGCTCGTGTCCACCCCATCACTTGAGCCCCATTCTTTTTCCTTTGTTTTTCTGAGGCAGGTTTTATATAACCAAGGCTGTCCTTAAACTCCTGATCCTCTTGCCTCTACCTCCCAAGTGCTGGGAGGTGTGTGTCTCCATGTCTGGCTTAATGTCCGTGAAAGCACATGGTTAATAATGTTTTAAAGTACCTAATACAGTGGATGTTTCTATATTCTTTAAATTCAGCATATCAAATTTAAATATAAAATGTACAAGCCTCCATGAGACAAGCTGCTTGATTTAGAGATTCACTAATGGTAGGAGAGGAAAAGTAGCTTTTTCAAGGCTTAAAAATGAACAAACAAGTGTGTAGTTAGTATTCCTCCATTCAGAGTCACTGGTGGCCTGAAAGCTAACTTCCTTGATAGAGAAAATATCACTCTCTGTGTCCTCTTCTTGTCCGATCTCATCCTCAGGATAGTGACAGTCCAGTACAAGAAGACCCTTATACTGGACTGTCCAGATTCTCTGGACTGGGCCTTGTATGACCACCTGATGGATTTCCTTGAGGACCGAGGGATTGACAACACTTTTGCGGATGAGTTGGTGGAGCTCAGTACAGCCCTAGAGCACCAAGAATATATCACCTTTCTCGAGGACCTCAAAAGTTTTGTCAAGAGCCAGTAGAACTGCCAAAGACCAAGGGCTTTAAATGGCAAGCTTTGGCCAGTGAACAAAAGCTACCTTGACATCAGAATCATGCTTTGAAATGGCTGTCATCCTAATATCATGGGAGGAAAAAAAGCAAGTTTAAATTATTTCTGTTAGTGCTTCCGTTTACTAGTCACTTGGATATTTTTCTCCTGTACAAATCTATTTGTAGATTTTTGTATAACAATGATGGACAATAAAATTAATTTTATCTCCTCCAAAAAAATGAACAAACAGGTAAATAAAACCACTTTTTACAGATAAACGTTTGGTAGGTAAAACAGAATGGTTCCTAAATGTGGCCCAGAACCACTGGAAGGTCGGTGTCTATACAGTGGTCAGTGTCTATACTGTAGTTTCTGAGCTTTACCTAGTTTCTAGACTTTACTAAGGTTCGCCAGCAGTAATAGGTTGGGTTGTGCTTAGATAAAGCAGGATCAATAGCCTGCATGTATGCATTTTATTCTCATATATCTGACTTCTAAAGTAATTGCCTAGAATCCTTGCCTTTTACTGCTTTCCAACCCACCAGTGCTCTGTTGCTCACAGTCAGCTGCCCACAGATAGCTCCTTCGGCTAAATCAAAAGTTAACATGAGCACATATTAGGACGTTGTCTCTGTTATAATAGCGATAAAGGGTTCAGGTGTGGCAGCGCCAGCCTGGCGCGTGCTCTTCATCCAGACACTGGTGCTCTTTGTTAGCCATTCCTTCAGCATACGTAGGGGACTCAAGTTAGTTTTATGGTAGAAATGCCACATAATCCAAAATGATGATTCCAAGTGGAATCTGATAGGAAAGGTGCCACTTTGATATGTGACACTATTTTTGGGTATGTACATGTAAATTTTGCTTCAACTTATAAACATTGGGTTTTCTTTTGAATTTTATTCTTTATAGTTGTAGAAAATATTTATAATTACAAAGTGAAACTATAAAACAGTATACTCAAAGAAGTATAGCTTTTATTCTACTTACTCTCCTTTTCTCTCAGCCATCCTTAGTTTTTGTTTGTATCTATTTATTACCTGTTCTCTGTGTGTGCCACAGGGGACAACTCTCCTCCATGATAGAACTCTGGTTGTCAGACTTGGCAATAAGTGTCTTTACCCGTTAAGCTCTCTCTCCAACTGTATTTTTAGCTTTTAATTTATGGTTTGGAAAAGCATGTATCATTTTATTGCCTTGTTTGTAGGTGCCCCTGTCCCCACTGCTGTATACCCGTGATAGTGTGTAAGGGTTTGCCTCATCTCTTGTTGCAGCCAGCCCTTGGGTTGTCTCCAGCCTCTGCTGTTGTGCACGTTGTTGGAGTAAATAGTCTGTGCACAGGTCTTACATTTTCTGCCGGGCTAGCTAGCGTGGAAGAGAGTCCTAGAATAGAATTGTAATGAAGGACAGGTGCTTGCACTTGTATTGAACACTTCCGTATTTCCCTCCACACTGGTGTTGATCTTACATGCATATGAGCTATTGTGGAAATGCTGTTAATTCATAGTTTCTCCATCGTAGTATATTGCCGTGTTTGTTAATCTGTGGGTAAGAAGTGATACACTGGGGTAGCTTCAATTTGCATATCTCCTAAATGAACTTACCTAGGTTTAATAACCATTTGTTTGTTTTTCTGTGTGTTTTTAAACTCTAGCCCATTTTTCCCTATAGAATTGTTGAACACTTCCTGTATGCTCTTGTGTTTTGTGTGCATTAATCCTTTGGGTTGATTAATTACAGTTCTCACGTGTCTTTTTAAACTTCTCTTTAAGATGCTTTGTATTTTGGTGGAATTTTTTGGGTTTTTTCTTTTAGTTTTATATGTATGGATATTTTGTTTACATATATGTCTGTGTACTGTATGCGTGCCTCGTGCCTATGGAGACCAGAGGGGGGCACTGGCTCCTCTGAATCTGGGGTTACAGATAGTTGTGAGCTATCATGTGGGTGCTGGGACTTAAACCTGGATTCCCTGCAACAGTAAGGAACAGTTCTCTTAACTGTTGAGGCATCTTTCAGCTCCTTGTTGATGGCTTATTTATGTATTTCTTAATTCTATATATATGTGAGTGTTTTGCTTGCACATACGTCTATATATCACAGAGACCAGAAGATGGTATCAGATCCCATGGACCTGGAGTTACAGGTGGTTATTAGCCACCATGTGGGCGCTGGGAACTGAGCCATCTCTCTCCAGTCCCATCGTAGTGTTTTGTTTTCTTAAGCTCCTATGTGCTAAGTTAGAAATGTGAGGAGTAAGAAGTCTGGCCTTAAGTTATGGCACTATGAAAAGCAGGTGTGCACATATGGGTTCATCCCTACTGTATACTTGAAATTTAGAATTTAATAGGTAAGTCTTTAACAGAACATAAACTCAATTCCACTTAGAGAAGAAATAAAGGTAGTTTTTTCTTTTGCTAACTTAGAACACAGGCTGTCTATATGCTTACTGTTGGATTTCAGGAGTGTATTTCCTGGGGGACAAGATGAGCAGTTGAATGTTAAGGACTGAAAGCTCTAGAACTAGCAGATGGTGGGGTGTGACAGGGTGAGCTGTGCCCTAGGGGGCTTTCTCAGAAGAATAAACATTGCGTGGATAGGGTGGGGGAGGAGAGAAACTGAAGATTCTAGGAAGATTAAAATGAAATAGGAGGGGCTGGGGAGCTGGCTCAGTGGTTAAGAGCACTCACTACTCTTCCATAGGTCCTGAGTTCAATTCCCAGCACCCATATGGCAGTTCCCAACTGTCTGTTAACTCCAGTTCCAAGGACTCCAACACCTTCATACAGGAAAAACAAATGAACATGAAGTAAAAATAAATCACTAAAAAAATAAATAAAATAAAGCAGGAAGCAGCAGTTCCCAAGTATTGTCTGCTCCCTCTACCCCCTTTGTAGTAGCTCATATCGATTTTCTAGTTTGCCCTATGTGGGTGCTGCTCTGGTGTCTTTGCATGTAATAATCCATGCAGTTTTCAAGCTCTATGCAGTTGGTACTATTTTTTGTTTCAAAAATGAAGAGAATGAGGCACTGACTGGAAGGTTGGGTTTCCCAGAGTGTCGTGGTTCTGTGACTGAAGTCGAGGCTGGCTGCTCCAGCCTGCGCTCTTCACACACTGAACTGCATGCTGCGTGCTGTGCGGTCCACCCACAGCTGCTCTTTAGAAAAGTACTTCCGCTGTAGTAATAAACTTGAACCTGAAGACCACTGGCCCTAAAGTCTCGGGTGGTTTTTATGGGTGCAATCACTGTAAAATAGTCACTCTTGAAATTCATAATAATTTAAATATTCTTCTTTTTAGGCTGTGCATTATGTGTGACTCTTCCAATGAGTTTATTGAACTTTTTTAGGTAAGTTTTTTTTTTTTAAGTTGTGGAAAGAAAAAAAAAGAAAAGGCATCTTTAACAGTTGTGTTGTTAGAATGGAAGGGCTGTTTGCTTTCTGTTTTCAAGAGTTTCTCTGTGCAGCTCTGGCTGTCCTGAACTCGCTCTGCAAACCAGGCTGGCCCCGAACTCAGATCTGCCTGCTTCTGCTTCCTGAATGCTGGGATTCAAGGCGTGCGCCACCAGGCCCAGCTATCTGCTTATTTTTGTAATCTAGACATTTTGAAAAAGTTTAAAACCTCTACTTCAGATCTAGAGTGAGAACTTGATAATTGAGGTTGTCTCTGTTGGCTTATGTAGTCAACTATAAGAACCGTTCAGTTCTTTTGTTAAGGTTTTGGATCCAGCAGTCTTGAAGTTTGTCACTTTTTTGTGAGTGAATCTACCTCCCGGGAGTATTTTCTTGTTGAATATTGATTTGTTCACATTCCCTCTACGAACAATTACAGTGTAGTTAATGAGATCATACCAGGTGAATTTAGAGACACAGAATGTCTCTCTTCAGAACCTTTTATGTGAAATATATCTGCTCTAAATCTGTATCACTTTGATTTTTTTAATAGATGTATGGGTATTTTGCTTGCATGTATGTGTTTGTATCATATGCATTCCTGTTGTCCAGGGAGACCAGAAGAGGGTGTTGGATCCCCTGTAACTGTAGTTAGTTTGTGAGCCTCCATGTAGGTGCCATGTAGGTAGGAATTAAACCTGGGATCCCTGGAACAAACAGTCAGGACTTTTAACTTCTAAGCCAGTGGTTCTCAACCTTCCTAATGCTGCAACACTTTAATACAGTTCCTCATGTGGTGACCCCAATCAGAATTTTTTTGTTGCTACTTCATAATTGTAATTTTACTACTGTTATTAATCACAATGTAATATCTGATATGTGACCTCTGTGAGAGGGTTGCTTAACAACCTCCAAAGGGATTGTGATCCACAGGTTGAGAACCACTGTTCTAAGCCATCTCTCTGGCCCCATGGCTCCATTCCTAACACAGCTGTTGATCATTTGTTTCAAAAAGTAAGAAAGGGACCAGTACATTACTTTAATACCAGCACTCTGGGAAGCAGAGGCAGGTGGATCTACATAGTGAGTTCCAGGCCAGCCATGGCTACATAGTGAGGCTCTGTCTAAAAATAGAGAAATGAAGCAAGTGGGAGGATTGATCTGGGGTCAGAGCCTCAGTTGTAATCCTGGCCTTGGTAGCAGTTACAAATCGAGAGCATTTCTTCCTAACTTAGCCTGTCTTTAAAGTAGGGCTAGTGATGGTGGTGCTCTGTGCCATAGTTGTAAACACACAGTAAGAATACATGTGAGAGAAGTTTGGAGACGGTAAGGGTTAGGCGTGTGTCTTACGTAATGATGCTCTGTATTGATTTTTCAGAAGTTATAAAAGCAGCACTCTGAAACACAACTCCGTCTATGAGGTCATGGTCCCCTTCTTCTCGCCATGTCTGCTCTTCACTTTGTCCACAGTGTGGGTCCTCCGGTCTCCTTCAGATATTTTAGAAATTCACCCTAGAATATTCTACTTCATGGTTGGAACAGCTTTTGCCAATATCACAGTAAGACTTCTTGTTTTTTTCAAAATCATATAAGCCTGATGTGGTAGCTTATGCCTATAATTCAAGGTCAGCCTGGGCTACATGAGACCACATCTCATAAAACTAAAATAACAAAACGAAGAATCAGGAACAGCCTTTGAAAGGTATTCATTGCTGACTGGAGGTTGGAGGTCATGTTTCCTCTTTATTACCATGAAGAAGTTTAGTTGTGTCCAGGTTTAGGAGGCTGTTTTACTGCACTGTGAGAAAATGCCTTCTCATCCTATGGCAGAGTACCTGACAGGCAGCTTACAGAAGGATTTGTTTGGGCTTGTGCTTTATTGTTATTATTATTATTATTTTTTAAGATTTATTTTTTATGTATACTGTGTTCCGGCTGCATGTATGCCTGCAGGCCAGAAGAGGGCGCCAGATTTCATTACAGATGGTTGTGAGCCACTATGTGGTTGCTGGGAGTTGAACTCAGGACCTCTGGAAGAGTAGCTAGTGCTCTTAACCGCTGAGCCAGCATCTCTCCAGCCCTTGGCTTGTGCTCTAAGAGGGGAAACAGTTCATCATGGCGGGGTGTCATGGTGTCAGGTGGTGTTGGTCACATGCAGTTGTAGTGAGGGAGCATCGAGGGGACTTCTCGGCTCACTTCTTTCTTTTTATTCAGTCCAGGACTCCAGCGCACGGATAGTGCTGCCCACGTACGAGTGGGTCTTCCTTCCTCATTTAAACCTCTCTGGAAACGCCTCCACAGACACGCCCAGAGGTGTGTTTCCGAGATGACTCTAAATCTAGTCAAGCTGATAGTGGAGATTAACCAGTACCACATCCCCACTACATTGTCTTAGTTTCTTCTGATACCGTCTCAGGATCAGTGCTTCAAGGGTGGGGTTGGGCCACTTGGGGCCCTGAGCAGTTGAGAACTATTGACAATAGATACACTCTTGAAAGTGTTTTGAATGTGGCTGGTTTTGAAAGTACTTTGCTAATTAATACCCCTTTTCCCTCCCTTTTGCTTCTCCCAAGTGTCAGCTAATTGTTTGCCAAATGAGCAGCACACGGTGCCCCACTTTGAACTGGTTGCTGCTTCCTCTCTTCTTGGTTGTGGCAGCAGTGAACATAGGCGCAGTGGCCTCCCACCTCGAGAGTCTTCTCCTCTACGTGCTCACGGCAGCCTTCACTCTGGCTCACATCCACTACGGAGTACAAGTGGTGAGTAGTCTAGGGCGAGGCAGGCGGCTCTTGTCTGCTTCTTAGGCATCTAGAGTGGGGAACCACTGCAGAAGAGGCTTGTTAGTGTAGCGACCGGAAGTGTGGAGACGCCTCACTGTGGGGGAGATGTAAGGGGGTCGTCTCAGACGCTTTTTCCTCGTGATTATATTATGGCAACTACAAATGATTTTTAAGTGAGTGATTATGGGTCATTAGTTCTTATTTTAAATCATTATATAAGTAATTTTGTTGAGAAAATACTGCTTTTCTTTATGTGAGACCAGATAATCGCATTTGTTTCTGTTTCTTTGCCTCTTTTTTCCTAGGACACTTTCATTGTTTACTAATTTAATTTGGGGAAAACAAGTAACATTGGCTTATAGTGCTCCCCTGTCTGTTCCTAATCCTGTGAGAAACGGAGTAGGGCAGTATCTTAGGGCTTCTATCGCCGTGATAAGCACTAAAACCAAAAGCAACTCAGGAGAAAGGGTTTATGTCAGCCTAGAGTTGCACATCACGGTCCATTATCAAAGGAAGTCGGGACAGGAACCTAGAGCAAGAGCTGAAGCAGAGGACATGGAGGAACACTGCTTACTGGCTTGCTCCCCGTGGTTTGCTCAGCCTGCTTCTTATAGCACCCATGGGTGGCACCACCCACTGTAGGCTGGACTCTCAGGCATCATTCATTAATCAAGAAAATGAACCACAGGCCAATCTGATGGAGGCACTTTCTCAAGTGAGGTTCTTCCCAGATGACTCTAACCTGTGTCAGGTTTAGAAAACAAAACAAAAAAAAACCAACTGGCCAGCAAAGGCAGATCAGAATTTTAGACTAGAGGAAGTCATTTGCATTATTTCAGTTTTTATCTCATAAGCCTTTCCCTTTATCAGCAAATAATAAAAAAATGTAGAGGAAAATGGTTAGTGCTTTTCCGGGTGTGTCCGAACACTGCTGTCTCTTCAGTGCTAAGGATGAAGAAACAGGAAGATAGCTTGAGGCTGACTCGAACATGCATGGCAAGACCCTGTCTCAAGAAAGCACAGGCACAAATAAGTACTTTGTACACCCAGTGTTCTCTTCCAAAATAAGAAAGAGGTCACCTACCTCAGTATGAATGAACACATCCAATGATGTGCAAGCCATGTGGCTGCCCTCCCCCCTCTCCGACACCCTCTCTAGTTCTGTAGTTATTTTACATGTTTTCGTTATTGCCGCATTGTATTCCATCAGGGAGACCACCAGTAGTTACCCAGTTACCAGTTCTAGTCAGCTTATTTTATTTATCTAGTGATTTAATCTTTACAGTGTTGGTATGAACACACTGGAACACTCTTTCCTTTGGTTTGTGTCCTGTTGAGAGGATGCCTGCAGGCGTGGGGTAGACTGGGCATCCATACTGCCACTGTAGCGTCTGCTCCCTGTGTTTGGTTTAGAAGGGGCCTGCTGAGAGTCGGCTTGATGAACAAAACATTGTGAGAAACCTGGTGAACTGTGATGTCAGATAATTGCTTATGTTTTTATTCTTAAGGATTTATTAAGTACATTTTCCCAATTTTGGGGGGCATTAATTCATTGATCTTATGTGTGACCATTGCCATGTCTTGTAATTTCAAGACACTTGTTTTGTTTAGTGTGCCCTAGTTGGTCTGGAGCTGCCTGGAGATCATAGCTCAGCCACAGTGAGGCCTCTACCTCCTGAGAGCTGGGAGTGAAGCTGGGCTGCCACACTTTGCCAGTCTCTTCTCTTTAGAAACCATGTCCACCAGACACATCCCTCTGTGATCTGAGCATAGGGCCTGTGGAAGCCAGAGGAGGGGATCGGGTCCTGTGGATCTGTGGGGCTGGAGTTTCTTGTAACTAGGAGCTGCCCAGTGTGTGTCTGGGAGCTGAAGTCCATGCTGCAGCCCCAGCCCCAGTGTTTTTCAGGGCTCTGTCAGCACTTCACTCTCTGACCCTTGTGCAGCCTTCACATTTTTTACATTCTAAGAGCAGTACAGATTTGCTTCTAAAGTCTGGACAGTAGGGCAGGCGATAACAGGAACCCACATGAAGGTGGAAGGAGAGAACTGACTCCTTGTCATATGACCTCCACGTGTCCACGTGTATGACATAGCACCCATGGACTGTCCAATGGACTCAACAATAATAAATAAAGGTAAAGTTGTCATGGAGCCGGTAAAGGGGCTGTTTGCTCCCAGCTCTGTGAGTTCAGTCTCAGAACCCCCGACTGAAGGAGAGAACCAATCACTGCACTTGTCCTCTGATGTCCATGTGCATGCCGTGGCATACATGTGCCCTTCTCCCCAAATGAGTACATCTAAACAGAAAATGGGGAGCAGGAGAGGTGGCTGAGTGGTTAAGAGTACTAGAGGATCTGGGTTCAATTCCCAGCATCCACATGAAGGCTCACAGCCATCTGTAATTCCAGTTCCAGGGAATTGGATGCCTCCTTCTGGACTTCTTGGGCACTGAACACACATGGTGAACAGAAATACATGCAAGGAATACCCATAGACAAAAATAATTAAACTTAAAAAATAAATTATAATTTTAAGAAATCTAGAAAATAAACATGCAACCAGGAAGAACATCTTTCTTGTCTCTCTTTGTGCCAGAAACCACACAAACTCTTGACTTATGCGGAAGTGTAAAGGATCAAAGAACTGACTCCTGCCGGGGATACCGTAGCCAGCGTGGTCTTCAGAGTCACAGATCAGGTTTTTCACAATTTTATCCAGGGTAGGAAGCATTATCTAGCAGTACTGATGCTGCTGAGTCCAACTGACTACAGTAATGGCTTTCTGTAGAAGCTGTTGTAGGTTAGAAAACACCATAGTTCGCAGTAAGTTTGAGAATGAACTTATCTGCTCTAGAAGGCTCGCAGAATGACTAGAGTTTGGTTTTGGCAGTTTCACCATGTCAGTAAGTTACTGTCTGCAGAGGGTGAGTTCTGCGTGCCTTCACCAAAGACTGGGACATGTTGGTCACTGTCTTGTGTTCTGGTTTTCTGTAGGTGAAGCAGCTGAGCAGCCATTTTCAGATTTACCCCTTTTCATTGAGGAAACCAAACTCAGATTGACTAGGAATGGAAGAGAAGAATGTCGGCCTGTAATCTCCAGGAAGCGCTGTAAATAATGCCTGTAAATATCCCATCCATCACCACTGAACTCAACTGCTCTGCCTGGCAGCTGTGGGAGCGCAATGTGTGGCGTGTGAACAGCAAGAGTGTACCTGGTCTGAGCTTGTGGAATTTTGGGCTTTCTAACTCCCAACTTTATTTTTTTATAAAACCATGAGACATTTTGGTTAAGCACAGTGTACATTAAACCAGCTAAATGTTTCTAGCTTCATGAGTCCATAATGTTTCGACTCATACAGAGTTAAGGATGCTTTACTTTTATGTTTAAAGTTCCCAGATTGATTCAGGAACACTAATAACGTTCGGATAGCCACAACATGTCCTAATATTTGATACTTTATAAAAGGTCTTTAGCTGTGGAAATGGTTGACAGCCCAGATCTACGGTAGAGAAGCATCAAACAAGTCTCTCTGGCCCGAGATACCAGCGAACACAGAACACAGATTTGTACAGCTGCCAAATCCTGGTTATTCTCCCGTGGAGCTTCGAGAGGTTGTCTGGTGCCCAGCTCTTCCTGTGGCTCAATGCTGATAAATTGTTTAATTTTCTTTTAGAGAGAAGTGTTCCGTTGTTACTTAGTATTGTGGCACGTTGTTTACTTGTGGCGTTTCCTCCTGTTGGGATTGGGTGCCTGTGAGCCATGATTCTTGAGGCTGTGTTTGACATTCCCATTCTCGTGGTACTTCTGAGGCTGCAGATAAAGGACCTTGTGAGAGAAAACTTAGACTGGAGTAGGAACCCAGAACTCCATGATGACCACAATTCGCACTGGCACTGCCTGGCCACCTGTCTGCTTCTTTCATTCTCTCTCCTTCTCGGGGTGAGGTGCTGTGGTTTTTAACATGACATGGGATAAGATAAGGCAGAGAGACGGTCTCTCTCCCCTAACTCTCCCGCCTCCCTATTTGAAGAAAACTTTTGATATATATGCCTTACTGAGTATTTACTCTTTAAGATGACTCAGTAATTTTTGAGATTTACTGACACAACACAAAACTCCCTTTAGCTGTATTGTGGTTATCTCATAAATCTCACCATTTTATAAATGTGGAATTCTCTTTCTTTGGACTTTTTATTTAGTTTGGTGGTAGTGAAATTTACTCGCTGGTTTTATTTTTTCACTGAATGAGGTTTGTGCTTAAATGAAGAGTGTGTCTTAAACCCCTTTTTTTCCTGGGTAGGTTGCACTTGGATGAGATAGGCACCGTTGTGTTGATGTGTAATTAGAGTCATAACTGCTATGTACCTATGAATGTGACCGTTCTTAAATATTGTAGCTCATCTCTTTGTTGAACTTTTGTCTGCTGCTTTGTAAAAAGTAACTAATTGATGTTCCACCTGAGCGTTTTTAAGTTGGAATCATTGTCATCAGACTTTTGAAACTGACTGAGGAGCTTCCCACAGCCCTGGGCTGGTTATCACTGTTTGTAAAGCTCATGTATGTTTGGGGATTTTCTCTAAGACAAGAAATGAAAGCAGACGTTAATGTGGGAACTGGAAAGTGACTCTGTGTTCATTAATAAATCGCCATCATGGAGGTCAGAAAACTAGCCAGTTACATGAAGATAACTGCTGTGTACTTGCACCCTGTAGAACTGAATTGGGCAACTCCGAGTCGGGAAAGAGCTTTGTTATAAGGTTTTTGATGATCATTTTACTTTTTTTTTTTTTGGCGTTGTACACAGGAATAATCATTTGTATAAAAGAAAATAACATAAATATTTATTAAATAATGAATTTGGACCACAGACTTTCTTCACCTTGTACGGTATATTGAAGGATCGTGTCCTGTAATTTGAGGGCGCTCTCTCTCTCTCTCTCTCTCTCTCTCTCTCTCTCTCTCTCTCTCTCTCTCTCTCTCTCTTTCTCAATGTATCTTTCCTCTTCTTGTTGCATCAAGTGGATTTGAAAAATGTTTTTGTGTTTAACACATCTCTGTGAAGGCAAAGGTTTCTGTTTTAGGTAGTTTTGACACTGTTTCAGAACCCTGTGGACTTGTGACCCCTCCCGGCTGCCTCACATCCCGTTTGTTGTCGCTGTGCAGCAGCGGATGAGAGACTTGACACTCAGGAGCTCTGTGCGCCTCGGTCACACCCCTTCCTCTACACTTCCCAAACGTAAACATTCTGGAAGCCTGTGTGCTCTATTTGGGTGAGTTTACACCACAGCCTGTCCCAGGCGACACAGAGATGTCTTTTGGGGACCGGCTTCACGGGCAGGAGCATGCATTCGTGCTTTCTGTACTTGCAGAATAGAGTGCCTTGGCCAGGCTAGGGGTTTGCATTGCTACTCTGCTGGACCCACGCTACAGACACCTTTAGAGGCTTCTCTTCGGGTTATGGTATGAAAAAGGCCCTTTCAGGCTTGCCAGAAAGTAATCTCCCTGTATCTGCGAGGGTGTAGGATAGAATAACATTAACAGTACTTGGATAGAGGCTGCCACTTCTGATCTTTTGATTATATATATGATCTTATTTCGGCACACTATTTGAAATGGCCACCATCACTTGTCTTGAAAAATAGTAATTGTTTATAGGTTTTAGAGCACTAGAGTAACTTTGAAGTAAAAATATAACTAATTTTTCCCTGACATTTCAGTATTATGATTGACATACTTTCAATTCCAATTTTGAAAAGAAAATGTTGAACATGGTTTAGGATGTTACAGTACCACCGCTAATACTGCTATGTGTTCTCTCATGAGGCAGCTGGGGAGAGAGGTGTATGTCAGGGTTAGCATGTGCTAAGTTCATGTCAAGAATATTGCTTGTGACTTTGAACCTGACCATTAAGGGAGTATGTTGTAGTCAGAAGACGTATGGGTAGCACCTTGCTTCCCAAAGCAGACTTCAACTGCATGACCTATGAAAATAAAAAGATAAATTATTTTTAATTGGAAGTATCTAAGTCTAGGACTGCTGCTCCCGCTTTTGGGGGGGGGGGGGGGTTCCAGACAGGACTTCTCTGTAGCAGTAGCTGTCCTGTAACTCACTCGGTAGACTAGACTGGCTTTGAACTCAGAGCTGCCTATCTCTGCTTCCTGAGTGCTGGGATTAAAGGTGTGTGCCTCCACTGTCTGGCTACTTTCTCCCTTGATATTATAACTTGAAACCTACTTGTAGCCACCACGTAGGACAGGGTGAGCTCACTGAGCCCTGACTTGGTTGCCTCCAGACCTTACCACAGTCAGATGGTCAATGCCTTGTATCTTTTCACTGGTGAAGGACTGACAACAACCCCAGAGAAGAAAGTCAAACCTGTGGACAGTAACTTTTGAGTTTGGGTCTCTCGATAAGCCAGGAACAGATAGAGAAATCATATCGGTTGTTAGGGTGCCTGTGTTCAGAGTGGCCTTATCTTGACCCACTTCTGGTCAGGCCTCTGTCTGTGACGTCAGAGCAGAATTTTCTTTGTCCCGTGAAATGTCATTTGGAGGCAGCATGCCCTATCTTGAGCATCCTGTGGTGAGTGATCTTATTATAGTTTGCTGCCCTACTCCAGCCTTTCGGGGAGAATGCTGACTAGGGGCTGCACCAAAGCACTTGAACGTGCATTTAAAGTGACATTCCTAATAGTAAACTGGTATTAAATTAATCACTGTGAAATGAATGTGTGATGCTCTAGGACTTTTTAAAAGCTAGCGTGCATTTCTGCTTGTCTTTTATTGATTATGTAACCCATGCGGTTTGTATGTTTTGGGGTTTTGTTTTTTAGTCATCTTCAACAGTAGTACAAATGACTGACATCACAGCAGGCGGTGGCTTCAGGGCAGTGAATCATAATGGTCTAGCCTTTCCAGGGAAAGGGGTGATGTGTTTGTTTCTTTCTCGCATGGAGCAGTGGGAATTGGGTTTGCTGGCTGCTTCATTTCCCGAGTTTCTACCGTATGAACTAAATGTAACTTACTCTCCAACCTGCATGTTCGTAGTGTGCTTTGCTCCTTAATAAACAGACGCTCAAGAGATAGTACACCAGCTGGTTATTGTCTCTGTCTTTTAAGTAGGGATATGTTCTTTTTTATAGACATCTGACAAACTCACTCTTGTAGTAGCAGGGGGAGTTTTGCCATTTGGAGCTCTCTCACAGGCAGCCTGAACAAGGATTTGTTCATTCAGTGAAGAAGCCTCGGTTCCCAGGATCGAAAGCACCACACGGACTGACTTTAAAGTATTTGAGAAGGGCCCTCTCCCTAGGAGCATTACTTTGGGCGGCACAGAAAGGTTGTTCTGGGCTTTTAGGCTATTTCTGTTGTCTTCCCTCTCAGAGAGCCCTTCTTAGAAAGCTGGACTAAGTTTGGCTGTTTTTATGACAGTTGGATTGTGGCCATTGAGAGTCTAAAATAGAAAGAGAAAGTGCCCCTGTCAGCAGCTCTAAAACTGAAATCAGAGATCACATCGACTGTCCAGGGAGTGACTAAATTCTGTGGGTGTTTTCTGTCACATTGGCTATAGGATCTTTTAAGCAGTTTCTTTGGATAACAATCAAGATAAGTGTTGATTTGGGTTTTTCATAAGCAAAATAATCCTTGATGAATTCTCAATTTTAATACTCTTGGTGAGGACTTTTAATATCTAGAGAAAAAAACTCATGACCTGGAACTTGTTTATTCTGTATAGGTTAAGCAGGCTATAGAAGTGGCCTGTTTTACCTTGGCCGCATCACTGACCTATTGGAATTACTCTTATTCATCAACAGGCTAGTGATTAGTTCACTTCAACATGTCTCAAGAATGCAGAATTTAGTGTTGAATTCTGAATTCTAGTTTTAATTTATTTTTCTTCTCTCTGGGTAGAGTGGAAGACAGTGGAGCCAATGGATGGCAGGAGAAGGAGAATAAACTGCTGCTTTCCTGAGTAAGGTTTCATGTTCTGTGCCCAGAATGTGGCAGCAGCTGTGGCTGTGGCGTGTAATTTGGTGCCATTACCAGCAGATTTTCTCAAGTCTTCTGAAGCAAGAGTAAATTTCCGTCCCTTCCAGGCACCTAGAAACTGGAGCAGGTGGGGGGGGGGGGGTGCCACAAAGAAGGAAAATGATACCAGAGAGGAAAATGAAAAGGACATAAAATCTTTCTCCTTTCAAGTACTTTTAGTTGTAGCTGGCCTGTATAGGACTTGCGGTGTTAATAGTAAACTAATGTAGCATTTACTTAATCCGGTTCCATGTGCTCTCTATATATACACATTTAATGTGTACACCTGTTCTCTGTGTATATATACACATTTAATGTGTGCACCTGTTCTCTGTATATATACACATTTAATGTGTACACCTGTTCTCTGTGTATATATACACATTTAATGTGTGCACCTGTTCTCTGTGTATATATACATGTTTAGAATGTACACCTATTCTCTGTGTATATATGATATGGCTTCTACATGGAGTTTACTCTTGATTATCAGCCAGGTGGTAACCCTCATTAGACTGTTGCTTGGTGTGGACTTGGTCCACACCTAAAGCCACTTCCCCACCTGGAGCCATAGCCCTCTCTGCCCCGGGTCATCTCAGGCCTTGAGAAAACCCCTTAAGTACACCACTTTCTTTTTCACCAGGGAATTAGGAACCAGAAAGACTGGTTTAAGAATGCTGGCTGCTATCTTCAGGGTCAGGGTTTCTGGGTCTGCTGGGCCCTTTTTGGCAGGAGGCAGCTTTGGGAGCAGTACCTGTGGACCTCATCGGGGAGATGCTTGCTCTTTGCCAAGGCAGAGCTCTGCAGCTTGCTTAAGTTTACTGGAATGTTCAACTCTGAGGTGTTTGGATGTGATTTTTGCATTTTCTGTGTCACTGTTCCCTGCTGCTAGTCCAGATAATCAAAACCTGTTTCTTGTCACCGGATTCCAGAGGCCTTGACCTTCTCTGGATTTATGTTCATGTCTGCTGCCGTGGACTCCAAAAGTTAAGCAGTGGGTTTTAGTTTTAACTTGTTTAATTCTTTTATTGATAAATATTTATTGTAATAAAAATAAATAATTTTTAAATCCTTTTAATTGTTTTCAAGTTGTCTTTTTTTTTGTCCTTCCTTGGTGCGTGTGAAAGGGAAAGCCCTGAAATGGGAAGCAGTCCCAGCTGCTCCACTCGGGACCACTAGTCAGTGTAAAGCACGACAGTAAAGGTTCGCACACACGCACATGCACACACGGAAAGCATCACCCAATTTCACTTAAAATATACAAGAAATTCATAATGTGAATATCCCTGGCACCCAGACTCATTCCTCAAGGACAACACATGAGTGGACATCTTGCAATACCATCGTGGTACAGAGGACCATGTGTCTGCACGTGGGTCCCATGCCTAACCTGGGTGAGCAGCTGGCTAACAGAAGACTCTGAACCCCACATATCATATCATACATACATACATACATCAGATAAATGAGTCTTTCTTGGCCTTCACTGGCCGCCAAACTTGACATGTTGTCAAGGATAGCCCCAAGATGGCCTTGCATTTCTGATCTTGTTCCACTTGCCATTACTGGGATTGCGGGTGTGTGTGCCAACGGCCTGGTTTATGTTGTGCTGGGGTTCCAACTGAATTACATCTGCTAGTCCTGAAAAGAGGGTTGTTGCTCTCTTTCTGGTTATTGCTTGTTTGGGGTATAAAAAGACCAGCTTGCTTTCAGAGACCTTCCTGGGTGTGACTTGCTTTATGACCGGAATGACAGCAGTAGCCTGCTTGATTACCCGGGCAGTGAGGAAGTTTAAACACAGACTTGTTTTTTACTAACCATTGTACAATCCTTAGTAACTTTTTACAGTTAGGCTCTCATGTAGCCCACACTGGCCTCAAATACTGTGTAGCTGAAGATGACTTTGAACTTTTGACCCTCTTGTCTTACCTTCTGAGAGCTAAGGTTGTAGGCATGTGACCCGTAGCCAGTTTAATTCTGTGCTGGGGTTAACCCAGGATTCATGTATGCTAGGCAAGCTCTCCATCCCTACCCAGTGGTGAAGTTTTAAAAACCTTTCAGTCATTGTCGAAGCCCTGCTTCAACTCCTGGGTCCGCTGTGCGTCTGTTCCTCTCTTCATACTTAAACTTTTAAAGATGTACATATTGGCGGTAGGCGTATGCCACTGCCCATGTGTGGGCTGACAGTTTGTGGGATTTGTTTCTCTTCACTATGGGGCCCCAGTGGATGGAACTCAAGCACCTTTGCCCCTCCACTCCCCAGCCCTCATCCTGACCCTTTCCTTCATACTTTAAAGATAATACTAAAGAGGTTTCAGAAATAAAATTGGATGAAAATTTCCTTCTGGGAACTGAGTTGGTAAAATTTATACAAATTGGGATATAATTGGGTGATGCTTTCCATGACCCATATCTTCCTTCTTGTATGAAGTAGAGCTGGGGTTTAATAATATTTTAGTATATATATTTAAGCTGAGAGGTTAAGAGAAAAAGGAAGCACTCAGAAAAGCAAGAGACCTGGAGAGCGTAGGTGTGGTGGACTCTAAGAGACTTGCCTGCTTCTCTTTGTTTTTTCTTGAATAGATCTTGAGTGTTCTAAGTCACATAAATTCTGTATCATCCCAGGAATTCTCTGGCAGGTTTTTAAATAATTTATTTAATTCTATTTTATGTGCATTGGTGTGAGATTCCCTGGAACTGGAGTTACATTTGTGAGCTGCCATGTGGGTACTGGGAATTGAACCCAGGTCCTCTGGAAGGACAGCCAGGGCTCTCGACCGCTGAGCTATCTCTCCAGCCTCAGCTTTGACAGGTTTTTGTTTTTTGTTTTTTTTTTTTTGATGGATCTTGTGCCATACCAGCTTTTAAAATATAAGTAGCCAGAGTAAGCGTAGAGATATGTTGGCAGTTTTTCAGTGGCATGTATATGTTGGACTTACCATGTAGCAGGTGTCTTTTTGGTGTATGCTATAGTACATAGTGCTGAGTATAACTGGTCAGTCTACCTTTCCTAGGATAGGTGTTTTAAGTAGAATGGCCTTGAGATATTAATGAATCCTGGCAGACTGTCCTGTAAGGGGCCTTCCTAGTGCCTTTTATGACATTTGTTTCCTATACCAATGAAAAAGCTTACTGCAGCCCAGACATTGTGGTTTAAATCTGTAATCCTAGCACTTGGGAGGTTGCCACATAGTGAGCTCCAGGCCAGCCTGGGCTGCAAAGTGAGATGCTGCCTTAAGGCAACCACAAGACTATCCAAAGCAAACAAAAAGGCTTATTATATAATTGAGATTGGCTAAGACCAGCTGGTCAGGGAGTGGATTGAGCCAGGAAAGACCAGCTCGTGGCCTTTGCTGTGGTTATGGGTTGTTCTAGATGTCCCTAGCATATGCTTGCCAGCAAAAGACACTTAAGCATTTGCTTGTTTTTGAAGATGTGTGTGTGTGTGTGTGTGTGTGTGTGTGTGTGTGTGTGTGTGTGTAGGAGGGAGGATGCCAGAAGAAGGTGTCAGGTCCTGTGGAGCTGGAGTTACAGGCAGTTGGGAGCCACTTGGTGTGGGTGCTGCGAACTGAACTTGGGTCCTCTGGAAGAGCAACAAATGCTGAGCCGTACCTCCTTCTGCATCCTGGGTTTGTTTTTGTTTTGTTTTTGTTTTTGCTTGTTTCAGAGTCTGGC
>NW_026068173.1:77888-104213 GCF_014885135.2 Alexandromys fortis
GGGGGGGGGGGGGGGGGGGGGGGGGGGGGGGGGGGGGGGGGGGGGGGGGGGCGACCAGAGCCTCACACATATACTAAGCAAGTGCAATATCACTAAACTACCTCCAAGTTCCCTTTTGAAACAGCTGTCCCAGATATGGAGAAGAAAGGTGTGAGGTCTGAGAGTCACCAGCAGCCAAACAACAGAAAAATGGAGTCTGCCCTCCTACCCAAGCTAGGCTGCACCTGTACAGCGTTAGGTCTGCTCATCACCTAATATGCTTACTGCTTACTTGTCATGGATTTTTTTTTCTCCACTATGTAGCTATTGCTGGCCTGAAATTTGCTTTGTAGACCAAGATGCTTGAATTTAGAGATCCCCTGCCTCTGCTGGAATTAAAGGCATGCACCACCACACTTGGTTCTTTTTTTTTCTTTTCCTTTTTTTTCTTTTCTTTTTTTTTTTTTTTTTTTTTTTTTTTTGAGACAAGGTCTTATGTAGCTTAGGCTGCCCCCCTCCCACTAAGTTGCCACAAATGGCCTTGAATTTCTGATTGTCCTCCCTCTATCTCCCTCAAGTCCGTCTCCTGTGTAGCAGTTCATCTCCCTTGACTATATGGTGTTCCTACTCACAGCCACAGCTAACCGAGTACATGTACAAGCACACACAGATAGGTTGCTTTATGGACATTAAAAGCGCGGACCAGAACCTGACAGAGCCTAGGCCTCTAGGAGAGATTAATGCCTGCGTCTATAACAAAGCTGTGAGAGCTTTGTGGAAGGCCCGAAATTATAGAAGCAGCTGCCCCTGTTCTCACCACTTCGAGACTTAAACTGATGCTTAAAATGAATTAATAGGAGAGAATAAATGGCTCCACTTGCCTCTTGGCAGGGCTTGTAGCCTTCAAGGAATTGTGATTTGTCCAAGGGGGCAGGGCAAGTCCAGTACTAGCGTCTGCATTCTAGAAACTTTAGCTGATGGGGTGAGGCACAGTCAGAATGATACTGGTGCAGTTTAGCCTAAAAGACTGTAAGGAGTGGGGGTATCATCTTAGGGGCAGAGCCTTCATCTAGCATGTGTGAGCCCCTACGTTCAATCTCCAATCTCTTGGGGGATGAGGGAGTTGCTTTTGGGATAGTGTCTTAAATGTAGCCCAGGCTGACTCAACCTCCCAGAGGGCTGATTGTGAAGCAATTGGTGTAGGGTTTTATAAAGTTATGAGTGCTCTATTTGCATGGACGACTTGAAGTCAGAAAAGGGCACCAGATCTCATTACTGATGGTTGTCAGCCACCATGTAGTTGCTGGGAATTGAACTTGTGCTCTTAACCACTGAGCCATCATTCCAGCCCCTAGGGATGGCATTTTTATTTTGTCTTGTGTGTCCTGTCCTTGGGGCTCTTTACAAGCCCTTTTTCTTTTCTTTCTTTTTTTTTTTTTAAAGATTTATTTGTTGATTATGTATACAGTATTCTCAGTACTCTTCCTGCAGGCCAGAAGAAGGCACAGATCTCATTACAGATGGTTGTGAGCCACCATGTGGTTGCTGGGAATTGAACTCAGGACCTCTGGAAGAGCAGGCGGTGCTCTTAACCACTGAGCCATCTCTCCAGCCCTCTTTTCTTTCCTTTCATTTCCTTTCCTCTTTCTTTCTTACTTTCTTTTTTTATTTTTTTCGGGCAGGGGTTGAGACAGGGTTTCTCAGTGTAGCCCTGGCTGTCCTGGAACTCACTCTGTAGAGCAGGCTGGCCTCGAACTCACAGAGATCTGCCTGCCTCTACCTCCCGAGTGCTGGGATTAAAGGCGTGTGCCACCACCGCCCAGCTGTGGTTTTAATTCTTAATGAGAACATTACAAAAAAATGTTTACACCTATGTTTGTGTGTGCTTGGGTGCCTGCTGCAGGGTGTGAAGATCAGAGGACAACTAGTTAGAACTGGCTCTTTTTTTATAGTGTGGGTTCCACGGATTGAACTCAAAGGGGTCAGTCTACTCGGCATAGACATCACCCGGCGAGCCGTCTCGTCGACCCAGGGGACACGCTGTGACTAAGGAATGTTTTTCTATAGACTGTTGCTTTGAGAGATCGGTGGTGTCCTGGGCCCTAAGTCATTTCCAAGCTCCTGGATGCAGGTGGGTGATGTTCGGACTTGGGCTCACACTTCCAAAAACAAACAAAAAACCCGCAGTGGGCTCTGCACTCACTCCACACTCTGCTTGAGGAAGGGACGCCGCTATCCCTAGCCTGGGCACAATGCTTTTCATGCAGCAGGTGCCCAGTTACATTGGAGGAATGTGCGTTTTAGAAATATTCATTGGTCAATGGATGATGAATTTGGTCGTTCGAGTCAGAAAGGGATGGGGTGCCACTTGTTCCAGCTGCCTTCGTGGGGAAACTAAACTTCAGGCAAAGCGAATAATTGTGATACAACTGGGATACAAAACTACAAAGCTTTGAAGAACAGCGCGCGCACAACTACGCCAGCTGTAGGTCAGGTGACTGTCTTCCCCTGGCAACGGTTTGTTCCTAGCAACCGGGCTGCGAGTCCAGGCGGAGCGGTCAGTGGGTGGGAGACCGCTGCCATGAATCCGTCAGGAAACCTTGGGGTCATGGAGCAGAATGGGGATGACCACCTAGCCACCCCGATTCACGGGCCCTCGGTGCATTCGGATAACCCGCAGGAGCGCATCCAGGCCCGGCGCCTGCGCATCGCCGCCCGCCAGGAAGCCCGAAAGCGGTGAGCAGGGGAGGCGGGCTGACGCGATGGAGAGCCCAGACCCGGGAGTGCAGAAACTGGGGACAGGTTGGGTGGGAGGTGCTCTAAGTGTGAGCAGGAAACGTTTTCTTCCAGAACGTTCAAGCAGTGAGTTTTGGGACAGCTAGGCGTGGTAGGTCGTGCTTTTAATCCCAGTACTGGAGAGGCAGAGGTAGGCAGACCTCTTTGAGGTCAAAGATAGCCTAGTCTACATAGTAAGGACCTGTCTCCTCAAAATAAAATAAAAAAGTGAAGTAAACGCTTTCATTTTAGTTAGTGGCCGCACTCACTGGGCCCCTGGCCATGGTCATCAGGATAGTTTTGCCGGAACTGATAATCATTTTCCAGACTCCATCCAGGCATTTTTAGTGCCAGACCCGTGAGTTAAGCGTAATGGGGGCTACCATACCTGTACCCCCCACCATACCTCCTACACTCCGAAGTCTTTATTAGCTTTGGCCCAGGCGAAGGGACATCCGTTTGGCTCCCACACGGTGAGAGCTCTTACCCAGACTTAATGTATCCTCAACTTCTAAGTAGTTCATTCCAGTGTTACTTTTGATGTAGTGGAAACATGACCTTTGGCTGAGTGTACAGATCCAGCAGAAGCATAAGATGTTGGTGCCCGTGCACCTTCATCCTATCTGGGTAAGGCCATGATGATGGTATCAGTGGTAACTCAGATCTTTTTTTAATTGTCCTAAAACTGGCTGGCTGTCCCTCTTTCCTCACTATTAGCTCCCCATAACCGTCAGTCCTTCAGGAAAGGGTTGCGGGCATTACAGTATGCGCTTGCATTGTGTTTCAGGTTTTTCCCTCCCGGGGAACTGTGCCACCTGTTTAGTTATTAGGTTCGGGGATGAGAACTGGTTTTGGTTCAGGATCTGGGCAAGGCAGGAGCATCCTCAGTGTGTCTGTTGCTGCGTTCTGCGGTAAACAGATGAACTGGACTCTTTGTACAAGACACAAGTTCCCTCAGGACCATTATGTGTTAATGAGGGAGAAAGGACACATTAAAGTGAGCCAAGGGAGGAAGTAGCACTGTATGAGCTGTGACAAGGGCAGGAAGGAGGAAAGGAAAACAGTGGCTGTAGGACCTAAAGACAGGCAGCTAGAGAGGGTGGCCTGGAGCCTGGCAGAACTGGCTAGATTGTATTAAGATATTTATTGGCTGTGATAACGGTATCTGATAATGCCTCAACAAAATACACACCACTTTCTCGACGGGAAGGATGGCGTTTTCACCCTCAAATCATTTCGCTTGCTGTTTGGAGAATGGTGTGAAGGGGCCAGAGGTGTAACTGAGGAGACAAAGAGGGAAAGGGACAGCTGCCCTGGCTCTGGAGAGTCACGGGCTTGGCCTGGATTCTTTGAAGTAGCACTTTGGAGAGAAGCAGTTGAATTTGATTGTTTTATTCATTTGTGCCCCGGCAATGCTAAGCATACGTGGGCAACCGTTTATGGCGGTTCTCCAGGTGTTCCTATCCCGGGCAGATGCTTGTGTTATTGTCATACCCAAGTGTTACAAGGGAGAGGTGGCCCTTCGTTTGACCTGGCCGCCTGGCTAGCTTTCACCCGAAATAACCACACAGAAACTGTATTTATTAAAACACTGCTTGACCCATTAGCTCTAGTTTCTTATCGGCTAATTCTTACATCTTAATTCAACCCATTTCTATTAATCTGTGTATTGCCACATGACTGTGGCTCACCAGCAAGATTCTAACCAGCATCTGTTTCAGGCAGGAGATCCATGGCGTCTCTCTCTCTCTCTGCCCTTCTTCCCAGCATTTAGTTCTGTCTTCTCCGCCTACCTAAATTCTGCCCTATCAGGTCCAAAGTAGTTTCTTTATTCATTAACCAATGAAAGCAATACATGAACAGAAGAACCTCCTACACCACCCAAGGTTCCACAGTCTTCCTTTATGCTGTCTGTCCAGCGTTTTTGGGTCTTCCTCTCCGTCTTATCCCGTGCACTCCTCCAAGCAGTGCTGCCTTCGGGTATCTGCCGTCATTCATTCTGATAACATGGCTGAAGTATCTCAAGTGCCATTCCTGTATCCTGTAGTTTGCTTCCTTCTGTAGATGGAGGTGTTTCCTGATGCCATCACTGCACAGCTGTCTCTTCATGTGACTCCTAGAACCCTCCTGAGACATGCCATCTCAAACACATTCAGCCTCTGTTCTGAGGAGCGTTTCACTGTCCAGGTTTCAGAGTTGTAAAGAAGGTGGCTCAAGACAAGTGTCTCATACACTTGTAATTTTGTTGCTGTTGTTATGTCTCTTGCTGACCAAACCTTTCCTAGTGCCTGGAATGCAGCCCTCGCTATCCCTATCTGCCTTTTGATCTCTGAAATAGTTCCTTCCTTTGAACCGAGGTTTCCTCCCAGATAGACAAAGTTGACTGTTTGCTTGAGGTTCTGATTCTTTATTACAATGTTAAAATCCTTGTGCGCCCTTCCCATGTGTTGTATCTCAGTCTTCTCGATTTTTGCTTTCATACCAAGGTTTTCACTTACTTCCACCACTATTTACCATGGCCTGCAGCTCATTTGGACTTTCAGTAAGTAGTGTTGTAATATATATATATGTGTGTGTGTGTGTGTGTGTATGTGTGTGTCAGCAAAATGCAAGTTATCGATTCGTACATCACCTACCTGCATGCCTATCTCCTCATCCTCCAAGACTGTTGCTATTATTAATTCCTGATGGAGGAAGGTCATTGGTTAAAAAAATAAACTGCTTGGCTGGCCCTCATAGGTTAAAACATAGGTGGGAGGAGTAAACAGAACAGAATGCTGGGAGGAAGAGGAAGTAAGTTCAGAGACGCCATGCTCCCCTCTCCCGGGCACACGCGATAGCTCTGCTCTCTGAGGCACACGCGATGAAGCTCCGACCCAGGATGGAAGTAGGCTAGAATCTTTCCCGGTAAGACTGATGCTACACAGATTATTAGAGATGGGTTGATCGGGATATGAGAATTAGCCTGTAAGGGCTAGAACTAATGGGCCAAGCAGTGTTTAAGTGAATACAGTTTGTGTGTTGTTATTTCGGGGCATAAGCTAGCCAGGTGGCCGGGGTGCTGGGGATGAAGCCCTGCCGCTACTATTACAACAAATTCCAGGAATATTTTATAGAGTAGTGGTGAGAGGGCGCATCCCTGCAACTCTCCTATGATTGTCTTAAACTGATCACTTAGCTCTCCACAGACTTTGACTGATATAAAGGTATCTTTATAGACATTTTCTAGTACTCTTATGATTTTCTCTGGGTGCTTGTAGAACCTCATTGTTTCCCAAAGTTCTTCCCTCCAAATGCTATCGAATGCCTTCCTGAAGTTGATGTACCAGGTATATAAGTCTTTTCCAAATTCTTCATATTTTTCTGCCAGTTGCCTCAAAGTGAAGATCTGATCAACTGTGCTCCTGTGTGAATCCACACTGGGCCTCTGCTAGGATTTCCTCTGTTCCATCCTTGATCCTTTGCAGGACAATGGAGGAGAAGATCTTGTTGCTATGGTACAACAAACCTGAGCAGTCCAGCTTCTTGTGTCTGGAAATTATGACTGAGTGCTTCCATTCCATGGGAATCACTTCCTGTTCCCATATCTCTCTGAAGAGTCTAAGTTCCTCAGACTCCAACTCCTCCACCATGATGTCATCCACTCCTGGAGCCTTTCTGCCTTTCGCTCTCTTGATAGCTTTCTCTATCTCATTCCTATCAATATTTAATATTTCCTCATTGTCTCTGGTGTTTGAGTGGATGTGTTTCTCATTGTAGTCTATGTTGACAGCATTGGGGTCCATTGTATAGGATGTCAAAGTACTGTCTCCATCTTTGCTTTACTTCCTCTGGTTCTGTTAATAAATGACCTGCCTGTTTTTAATCACCCGATTCTGAGAAGCATATCTGGCAGTTATCCGTCTGACAGCTTCGTAGACAAGATGAGTTTTATTATGGAGTCTAGCCCCTTCAACCTCTTTCCACATACCTAGTATACACAGCTCTCTCCTCCTTCGCTCCTCTTCTGACGCCCTGCACAGGTAGTTGTGGTGGTAAGATGCTGGTGGGACAGCGAGGCAGGACATTAAAGATTGGGTTTTGAACATGTTAAGCAAAGTTGGACATTGTAAAATACTGAAATTAAGAAGTTGTTTGTTGCGGGAGGTCCTTCCGCCCCTCCAACCAGTAGCTGCTGTGATACCAGCCCATTGGGGGCATGGTCTCTCTCCCTTTAAAAAAGCGGCTATTTCCTCTGCTCGCTCTCTTCACTTCCTGCTCCGCCGGAGACTAGACTCCCTTCCTGGTTGTGCAGATGGCTGTTGTCTGGGATGGTGATCTGTAAATTTTTTCCCCTTTAAATAAATAACACCCTATTAATCATAACTCCAAACTGGTGTGGCCTTGTTCGTGACTTACGCCTTCAGTTGTTTAGGCATTTGGAAATGCTCTCAGATTGAGGAGAGAATTGTCCCTTAGTAATCTTTAGTAACCAAAGAATTAGCCCTCAGAAGCTGCCCAGGTAGATCATTATGGAGAGAGGGTCTCAGTCAAGTCCCTCCTTGCCGCAGCGCCATTATCTCTCTTTGTTAATGTATACATAATGTAAACATAATGCATTTGTAATACCTTTGGGGTAGGGATGATCCTGAACTCCCTGAAATTCTCCTGTTTCAGTCTTCCAAGTGCTGGAGACTCTGGGGGACACCACATATATGACATATTTGTCATAGTATTAAAATTATTTTTTATGCTTTATGGTAGTCGTATATTTCGAGTTTCTAAGTGATTGGGTATTTTGAATGAAATAATTCTAAGTCCTAAATGGTCTTTATTGTCTCTGAATTGGGAGAATTTGTATAATCACATACAAAGTGTGTGTATAACTAGCATTTCCCCCTTTTGAGATTCTAGCTTTATTTTCCCTTGCCTCAACAAGGTAGAAGGTGAGATCCAACTTCTGAAAGTTACCCTCTGACCATCACATGTACGCCGTGGTTTGAACACACACACAGCACACGAATAGATAAATAATATTTTTTTAAAAAGATGGTTGTCAGCTGGGTGTGGTGGCACATGCCTTTAGTTCCAGCACTCAGGAGGCAGAGGCAGGCAGATCTCTGAGTTTAGGACCAGTTTTGTTAAAATATGGGAGTTCCAGGTCAGCCAAGGCTATGGAGTGAGACCCTGTATCAAAACAAGATAAAATGAATCCGGGCAGTGGTGGCGCACACCTTTAATTCCAGCACTCAGGAGGCAGAGGCAGGCAGATCTCTGTGAGTTCAAGGCCAGCCTGGTCTACCAAGAGCTAGTTCCAGGACAGGCTTTAAAGCTACAGAGAAACCATGTCTTGAAAAAACAAAAGTAAGTAAGTAAATAAATAAATAAATAAATAAATAAAATGTGACACGACACTAAAGAGGCCTGGAGAAATGGCTCAGCAGCCAACAGCAGTGACTGTTCCTTCAGAGGACTCAGGTTTGTTTTTTAACAGCCCATGGCAGGTCATAACTGTCTCTAACTCCAGTTCCAGGAGATCCAACGCCCTCTTCTGGTTTCTGTGGGCACTGGGCACGCACATGGTGCACAGACACACATTCAGACAAGCACTTTTTAACATAAAATAATAATCGCAAAGAAACTGTTCAGCGCAATGGAGGAACTAGGTCTCTTCCAGATAAGGAGAGGGTGTAGCTCAGCCATCAATCATGGGCCAATTCTCAGCGCAAAAGGAAGAAAGGGAGTGGAGGGTAGGGCAGGGGAAGGAGGGAGGGAGGCTCCATTCTAAACTAGAGAGAAGTGCCTCCAAGCTTCCAGGACAAAGATGAGCCAGGTGGTGGTGCATGCCACCGACTCCAATACTGGGGAAGCTGAAGCAAATGGGTCAAGAGTTCCAGGCCATCCTGAGCCTGTCACAAAGAAACCAACAACCAACAACCATACAGGACAAAGAGTATGACCACGCCCAGCGTCTTGTGAGTGCCGGAGACTGGATGTTCTAATGCAGGCCCTATTTTCTATTTCCCCAGCCTCTGGTGGGTGATTTTTTTTTAGATTTATTTGCTTTATGTTATATTATGGTTTTGCCTGCATAGATTCATGTATACCACATGCATGCCTTATATACTTGGGGAGATCAGCAGAGGGCACTGGATCCCTGGAGCTAGAGTCCTGGCTGATTTCAAGGCAGGTGGGTGCTGGGATCTGAACCCAGATCCTCTGCGAGAACAAGTGTTCTTAGCCACTAAGCCATCTCTCCAGTCCTGTAGTGTGTGTGTGTGTGTGTGTGTGTGTGTGTGTGTGTATAGTGTGTGTATATATAGTGTGTGTGTATATATATATATAGTGTGTGTGTATATATATAGGTCAAAATGGATGAATTAAAGCAGCCAAGGGGTTTAAATAGAACCTCGGTGAGAGTTTGTGACTGTCACTTTCCTCCCTGAACCCCTGATCTTTGTTCAGGGATTAGCTGGAGGTATTTAGACAGAGCTGGTTGTTGATTGATTGATGGTCAATGTAGGAAGTTTGAGGTGCACATGGAGATGCAGGTAAGTTAGCCTGGCAATGTCCTGGCAGAAGGGAACAATTGGTGCTCTTTCCAGAAAAGCAAAGGGTGAGTTCAGATCAGGAGCAGGAGGAGTGAAGAGCCCTGCTGAGTAGGATTTGGGTTAAGATTTAGAACCCGGTGGGGCCTCTCAGCTCTCTTATCTCAAAAATGGGCGGGGGTGTACTTTGGACAAAGTGGGTGGAGTTGAGGCCAGTGAAGGGCTCTCCTTGTTTCCTGATAAATGCTGGAAATCCTGACAGCTTGCTGCCTACAGCCACTCAAGAGCCCTTAGGACTGCTTGTGCCTTGGGAGTGAGGGAGGCCTCTGGGCAGAAAGCTGCTTGGGGGTGGCAAGCTGTTTGCCTGCTGCCTCCTTGGAGAATTCCAGACCCTTCTGTCTCCTCTCTCTTCCTCGCTCCCTCCCTCCTTCATTGTGTAGCCTACACGGCCTTTGAACTTGTGATTTCCACACGTGTCTTACCTTCTAATTAAAATACGAATTTGTGACTGGAGTTTTGGGACACAGAACTGTCTCTGGCCATCAGTCCCAGAGTGTCAATTAAAGAGAGAGAGTAGTTAGTGGTAAAAGACAGAGAAAAGGGGGTTTAACCAAGATGACCACACTGGGAAGTCTAGTGAGTTTATTATCTCAGTTCTGGCTCTGAAGGCTGGAAACCCGATTTGAAGCCAAGTTGTCTTATTGCTTGCAGAAATGAAAACAGACTGAGAACAAAGGCTTAGGCAAAAGTTGTTGGTTTGTGTAAAATGAATGGGCCTGGCTTGTTTGTTGTGGTTTCTGTCCTGCCCTTTACCCCACAACTGTTTAGCCCCAAAGAAAATTTCACTCCATAAATTATAAGCTGATTGGCCCATTAGCTTTAGCCTCTCACTAGCTAACTCTCACATCTTGATTAACCCATTTTTCTGATCTATGTTAGCCATGGGGCTCAGTACCTTTTTTCAGTGGGGCAGATCACATCCTGCTGCTTTGGTGGTCTGGGTAGGAGTGGGAAGAATCAACTTCCTCCTTCCCAGAATTCTCCTCTTCTCATTACATCATTTCTAATTCCTGTCTGGTTTTCCCACCTATATTTCCTGCCTGGCCAATCAGCGTTTATTTAATACATGATTGACAGAATACAGACAATTCTCCGGCACCAGGTTTGTTTGATTCTGTTATTGTAGACACAAGGTCTCTCTCACCCTGTAGCCCAGACTGGCCTGAAACTCACAGTAATCCTTCTGCCTCAGCCTCCCAAGTGCTAGGATTTCAGGTGTGAGTGATGATGCCTGGTTTAGGTGGGGATTTTAATTAGAAAGAAAAGCCATGGAGGAGATGGGAACAGCACTGGCTTGGTGGGAAGTCTTGAGTTGCTGCAAACAGAAAGAGCAGGGGTAGCAGAAGGATCTGGAGTGTTAATCATGAGGATAACTTAAAAAAAATCTGACCCTCACACCAATGAACATAAAATAATAATAATAAAAATATAGGGCTGGAGAGATGGCTCAGAGGTTAAGAGCATTGCCTGTTCTTCTAAAGGTCCTGAGTTCAATTCCCAGCAACCACATGGTGGCTAACAACCATCTGTAATGAGATCTGGTGCCCTCTTCTGACCAGCAGGCATACACACAGACAGAATATTGTATACATAATAAATAAATAAATAAATAAATAAATAAATAAATAAATATTAAAAAAATAAACAAAATAAAAACAACAAAAAACCCCCATCTTTTGCTGGGTGGTAGAGGCAGGTGGATCTCTGGATCTCTGTGAATTCGAGGACAGTCTGGTGTACAGAGCAAGTTTCAGGACAGCCAAGGCTACCCAGAGAAACCTTGGGATCTCTGTGAGTTCGAGACCAGCCTGGTCTACAGAGCTAGTTCCAGGACAGGCTCCAAAGCCACAGAGAAATCGTGTCTCGAAAAACCAACCAACCAACCAAACAAACAAACAAAAAAAATGGGCTGGAGAGATGGCTCAGTGGTTAAGAGCACCGCCTGCTCTTCCAAAGGTCCTGAGTTCAATTCCCGGCAACCAAATGGTGGCTCACAACCACCTGTAATGAGGTCTGGTGCCCTCTTCTGGCCTGCAGACATACACACAGACAGAATATGGCATACATAATAAATAAATAAATAAATAAATAGTTTCAAAAAAGAAAAAAAAAGAAAGATTTTTTTTCCCACTTTAAGGGAATTTCCCCATGTGGCATGTAACTCAATGGTCAGTTTGTCCTCCAAGATATCTTGGTATTATCTGGTACCTGTTGGGTGCTTCCTGGATGATAAGCAGAAAAGGGATGGACATTCCGCACACTGCTGATGAAGACCAGATAGTGGGGTGGGTTACACCAACAGTATGAGGGCCTATGCCTCCTGCCCCTCCAGTAAGTTCGAGGCCAGCCTGGTCTACAGAGTGAGTTCCAGGACAGCCAGTGTCTGGACAGCACACTGTCACATGCCTCCCTGCCAATGGATGAGTAAAAAGTAATTCAAATTTTTGTTTTTGTTTTTCTAGACAGGGTTTCTCTGTGTAGCCCTAGCCAGTCCTGGGACTCACTCTGTTGACCAGGCTGGCCTTGAATGCAGAAGTCCACTTGCCTCTGCCTCCCAAGTGCTGGGGTTAAAGGCATGTGCCACCACCACCTGGTAATTTTGTTTTTAAGATTTATTTATTTGCCAGGCAGTGGTGGTGCACCTTTAACCCTAGTACTCGGGAGGCAGAGGCAGATGGACCTTTCTAAGTTCAAGGCCAGCCTGGTCTACAGAGTGAGTTCCAGGACAGCCAGGGCTACACAGAGAAACCCTGTCTCGAAAAACAAAACAAAATAAATTATTTTATGTATGAGTGTTTTGTCTGCATGTGTGTATAAACCGCATGGACATCTGGTACTCTGGAGGCCAGAAGAACTCATCGAATCCCCAGGAACTGGACTGAAGAGGTGATTGTGAGTTGCCACAAGGGATTCTTACCCTTGTCCTCTGGAAGAGCAGCAAGTGTTCTTGATTGCTGAGCTACCTCTCTAGACCTAAAATGTAATTTTTGAAAGTAGTAATTATTATTTTTTTAAAGAGTTTTAAGGATTGGAGAGATGCCTCAGTGGCTAAGAGCTCATGTTGCCCTTGAAGTTGGACTGGAGCTAATCCCAAGCACCTATAGGTGACTCATAGCCAGCTTTGACTGTAGCTCCAGGGGATCTGACCCCTCTTCTCTCTTCTTTCCATGGGGACCCTGAGTTCATAAGCACAGACCCGTATACAGACATACATGCACATAACTAAAAACAATAGATTTTTTTTTTGAGACAGGGTTCTCTGTGTAGCTAGCTGCCCTGGATCTCACCTTGTAGAGAGACCAGGCTGGCCTTGAACTCACAGAGATCCACCTGCCTTTGACTCCAGGGTGCTGGGACTGAAGGCACACACTGCTACCACCACCCGGTTAAACAATAGCTTTTAAAAAAAGATTTTAGTGTACATTTTAATCATGAGAGTTAAGAGAAAGAGAGACACTTGGGAAGAAAGACACACCTGAGAGCTAGGTGTAGGCATCTCAAAGGAGGGTCACCGTTAAGCAATGATGTGTATGCCATTTTGGTGGCTCTCAAATTAACCTTTTTGACAAGTGAGACCATAGAGTGGCCTGTGAGTTGCTGTGGGTGGATTATTACTGGCAGTGAAGCCAGGAGCCACTGGGCTTGTACAAAGGCGTTAGGACAGGTCCTTTTTGCACTGTGAGTGAGGTTTTGGGTGAGGTTTCCAGGAAGCTGTAGGTTTCTATCTGGTAAAGGAGGAAGGCCTTAAGCAAACGCTGTTCCTTCTCAGTGGGGGACAGATTTCAGTCAGATTCCTTTTCCCTCCCGGGTTCATAATTCCTGTGCTTCCAACCTCTCTCAACATGTCCTTCCAGAAATGGTTATTTGGTTGTTTGAGAAAAGGTCTCAGCAGCCCAGGCTGACCTCAAACTCACTATGTAACTCAGGTTGGCCTTAAACTCTTGATTCTCTACCTTCCAAACACTGGGATTACAGGCGTCCACTAACCTATATTCAGCCTTCCAGAACATTTTCTTTTTTCTTTTCTTTTTCTTTTTTTTTTTTAATGTATACAATATTCCATCTGTGTGTATGTCTGCAGTCCAGAAGAGGGCACCAGACCCCATTACAGATGGTTGTGAGCCACCATGTGGTTGCTGGGAATTGAACTCAGGACCTTTGGAAGAGCAGACAATGCTCTTAACCACTGTGCCATCTCTCCAGCCCCAGAACATTTTCCTAGGACTAAGAACCTACAAGGGGAGCTCTCTGCCCTTGCCAACATCTCCTGAAGCCCTTCCCTTCCCCCTTCCCTTCCCACGTCCTTCATCCCCACTCTCCCTCTATCTCTTCCCAGGAAGAAGGGATGATAGGTCACCTCAACTGGTGTATCTAATTTTTTATCTTTCTTTTTGAGACAGATTCTCACTAGGTAGCCAAGGTGGCTGACCCTAAACTCCCCAGCCCCCTGCTGTGGTCTGTAGAGGGCTGGAATCACAGGTCTGAGTCACCATGCTCCGTGTTGCCTGAGATTACATCCCATCGTTTCCTGGGCCATAAGTAGCTCTTTATATTGCTGCTGTGTAAGTCACTGAAGTCAGCAGCAGGGACTAGAGAGATGGCCCCGTGGCTAAGAGTGTAAGCACAGTGCTCCCCCCAGAGGACTAGCGGTTGGCTCCCAGCATCCACATTGGGTGTCTCATGACTGCCTGCAGCTCCAGCTCCAGGGGATGCTGCCCTCTGCTGGACTCCATAGGCGCCTGCACCTGCTCATACCCTCTCCCCCAACACATCATTAAAAAGTCAGCCGCCACACCTGAGACTGTTTCCTGTTCCCACTGGTGTAGCAGCTGCAGTCGTTTTGGGCCCATTGTGGGTGGGGTCATCCTGGGGGTTGGTCCTGGGTTTTACAGGAAAGCAGACTGAGTAAGCCATGGGGAATAGCCAGCAAGCAGCTCCCCTTCCTGGCGTCTGCTTCAGCTCCTGCCTCCAGGTCCTGCCCCCTTTGAATTCCTGTCCCAGCTTCCTTTAATCATAAACAGTGACACAGAAGTTTAAATCAAAGAAACCCTTTCCTCCCCCACTTGCTTTTTTTTTTTTTTTTTTTAATCATAGCGTTTCATCCCAACAATAGAAACCCTAACTAAGACAGGATGTAACTGGGCTCCCAGGGGTCTATGCTGAGGGGTCCCCGTAGCTGACTCTGTCAGCTACCCTCTGATGGGAGTGGTGGTGAAGGCAGGAAATGAATTTATTCCTAATGTGGCCGCACTGGAGGGGAGATGGCAATGAGGTAACTGAAAAGTTTGTTCCTGGCCCCTAGCTCTCAGGCTGTTGTTTTCTGGTGGACCATTCTCTCGGGACCACTGGGGCAGGGCCTGCCAGAAATAAGTCCATGCTGCCCTGGGCTGGTTTTAGTTCTCATCAAAGGCCATTTTCCGTGCATACCGGTTCCCTCCTGAACCCAAGGTGAAGCTTAAGGGACTGATTCAGAGAAAGGGGAGGTCAGAAAGGTGAAAGAGGGCATCAGCTGGCATCCACACCGCTGGTCATCATGTAGACAAACGGCACATGGAGGAGATGCCAGGAGATGCCAGCCACCAGGCACCATCTTGGTGACGTCCTCCTGCCGTGACAAAGGCAGCTTGAGGGGCGTTCATTTCAGCTCATTGTTCACAGCAGGGAAGGATGCCAGCCCAGGATGTGAGCGGTGATGCTTCCCATCCTGGCTGTGGCAAGACAGACTCCATATACAGTCTCAATACCTGTCTCCCAGGTGATTCCAGGCTCCGTTAACTGACAGCTTAACCCAAGGTGGGCTTGGTAAGGTTCTCCTTTCCTCATACTTGCTTCTAGTGTGGGGTGTTTTCTTTTTCTTTTTTCTTTTTTGGTTTTTGTTTTGTCTTTTGAGATAGGGTTTCACTGTATAGACCAGGCTGGCCTCGAATGTAGAGATCCAGCTGCCCCTACCTCCTGGGATTAAAGGCCTGTGTCCCATTGCCTGTTTTGTTTCTTGAGACCCAGTCTCTTCCATAGCCTCGGCTGTCCTAGAACTCACTTGTTAAATGCTTCCAGTTGTATGTGTATGGCATTTTTTTTCCTTTTTTTTTTTTTTGTGATTCCGGGGATTGACCCCAGGGCTTTGCTCATGTTGGGAAAGCTTTTACCACCGAGCTATGTCTCTAGTTCTTAGGTGTTTCATTTAAAATTTTATCTAAGTCTGGTATCCCGGACCATGTCTGCAATCCCAGCACTTGGGATTGAAAGACTTTGGGGCACCTTAGCATTACTGGCACCCCCCCTTCCTGGGAACCAGGGGACCCTGGTAACCAACCACGCGTGCCCTGGAGCTTTGAGTGCTTTCCATCCCCTTTGTAGTCTTTCTTCAATAGACCCAGACCCTGGAACTGGGGTGAGACGACCTGCAGATGACCTGCAAGTGTTCCTCCTTGTTCAACCAACCCCGCAACCACCATAGCATCGACCAGTTAGAGTTAGCTGACCGTTAAATGAACTAGTCAGAATAGTTGACAAATGATTTCTGGACTCTCCCTTTGATTCTGTACTACCCCCTCCCTAATTTTGTGCTTTTTTTTTTTTCTTTAAAAGAGCCTGTAATAGACACAGCAGGGGTCCTTCTCCTCTAGAGGCTGAGGGACCTCTGCGGTGGCAGAATAAAAATTGCTCTTGCTATTGCATCAACCGTGCTGAGAGTGTCTCCTCCTTGGTGGGGATCAGAGAGACAGCTGGGTCTCTCCAAGTTCAAGGCCAGCCTGGTTTACACATCAAGTTTCAGCCAGCTAGGGATACATACCTGTGTCTCCCCACAAAAGAAAAAATAAAATTCAAGTGGTCTGCTTTTGGGTATATGAAGCGTTTAAAGACGGAGCACAAACACTCGTGGTCACAGCAACATCCTGCTTTGGTTTCTCCCTGGCACAGGGAGGCCCTGGGAGAGTATCTAGACGGAAAGAAGGAGAGCGAGGAAGAGCAAAGCAGGAGCTACAAACAGAAGGAAGAGAGCAGACTGGTAAGCTGGCCACAGCGAGCTCCTTAGCCTGGTCGGCACGGGCGGGCGGGCACCACACCTTCTGTGTTGCTGTCTCTAGGTGGGGCTGAACTGGAGTCTGTCGGGTTGGGGCTGCCCAGGAGTGAGCTTTCAAATTGTGGGTTCTTGTCAGGAAAGGTGGAGCACATCTCTAGTGCCATTGTCCAGGGGACTGGGGCAGGAGCATTGCTATGTGTCTAAGGTTGGTCTAGGATAGAGGGTGAGCCTGTCTCAAAAACAAACAAACAAACAAACAAGAGACCGGCTGGGGAATGGCTCAGTGTTTAAAGCATTTGGATCCAAAGCACAAGGGCTGGAGTTCAGATCCCCAGAACCCATGTAAATATTGAGTGGGTAGGGCAGTAGAGACAAGGGTCCCGAAGCAAGCTGGCTTGCGATTTGCCATGTAAACCAGGTTGCCCTTAAAGCCAGAGATCCACCTGCCTCAGCTTCCTGAGTTCTAGGATTAAAGGCGTGTGCTCCCACACCCAGCCTTAACTTTTTTAAATATATAATTACATTTTACTTACTTATTTTATGTGCCTGGGGTGTATGTGCCATGGTGCATATAGCACTCAGAAGACAATTTGTGGGAGTCGCTTCTACAGTGTAGGGTTTGGGGACTGAACTCAAGTTATCTGGTTTGGCAGCAAGGACCCTTACCAGCGAGCTGTGTTATCTTGAATTCTTTACAGAATGTTCTAGCTTTACAGATTCTCATCTCTTTGTTTTTCAGAAATTGACTAAACTGCTGCTCTGTGGCACTGAGTTGGTAACAAATATCCAGGTGGCTACAGACATCAGAGAGATCCATAGGAGAGTTGAAGAAGAGGAGGTCAAGCGTCAGCGGTGAGGCTTCGACTGCGCTTGCACACTGCGGACGTCCTTAGAGTCTTCTGAGTCCCAAGCACTTTGTTCTAGAATTGAGATGACTATCTATAAAGAACCGCAGGAAGTCACACAAGGAGGCTTTAGGGTTTCTCTGCAGAGGTCAGGAGAAACTCAACAGGCTTAGGTTGGGCTGGAAAGGCCAAGAAGGGTTTGGTTGTTGAGTAGGTGTTTTAGGCAGAGGCGCGCAATCTCAGAACACGCTTGAGAGTGGCTGGTGTGGCTCAGACGGTGCCAACAGCCCCGAGAATGACTTTTTTTTTTTTTTTTTTCGAGACAGGGTTTCTCTGTAGCTTTGGAGCCTGTCCTAGAACTAGTTCTTGTAGACCAGGCTGGCCTAGAACTCACAGAGATCCGCCTGCCTCTGCCTCTCGAGGCTGGGATTAAAGGCGTGTGCCACCACCACCGGCCTGAGAATGACTCTGCACCTCTTGCAGGTGCAGCTTGCTGAGTGGGCGCTGTTGACAAAGCAGGTGCTGACTACAGGGGGTTGGGGGGTGGGGCTGCATTCATCTGAAGCCTCTGCCAACAAACCTTTTTTCCTGTGGCTCTAAAGCTGCAGCCGAATTGATGGAAACCTGGGCTTGGAGTGCCCCCTAGTGTTCCATCTGCAGAGGCGACTAGGGCTGAGATGAGGCACAGATGAAACAGCACTTTGAAACAAAGTGTCCTTGTGCACTAGGTTTTCTTCCTCTTACCCCGGCTTCTCTGGTCTTAGAAAACACCCTGGGAAGCCGCAGGGCTTGTTTACTTCAGTCTTTCATACAGGACCATTACCTGAAGCCAGGATGAAAGATGATGTTACTGTGGCTGGCTCTTAGTGAAAAATTGGAGGGGGGAGGACAGGCAAAACAAACAAACACAAAACAACAACAATTCAATGCAATCCCCATCAAAATCCCATCAAAATTCTTCACAGATCTGGAGAAGACAATAATCAACTTTATATGGAAAAACAAAATACCCAGGATAGCCAAAACAATCTTATACAATAAAGGAACGTCTGGAGACATTACCATCCCTGACTTCAAACTCTATTACAGAGCTACAGTATTGAAAACAGCTTGGTATTGGCATAAAAACAGAGAAGTCGACCAATGGAATCGAATAGAAGACCCTGACTTTAACCCACAAACATATGAACACCTGATTTTCGATAAAGGAGCTAAAAGTATACAATGGAAAAAAGAGAGCATCTTCAACAAATTGTGCTGGCAAAACTGGATGTCAATCTGTAGAAGAATGAAAATAGACCCATATCTATCACCATGCACAAAACTCAAGTCCAAGTGGGTGAAAGACCTCAATATCAGTCCAAACACACTGAACCTGATTGAAGAGAAAGTGGGAAGTACTCTACAACACGTGGGCACAGGAGACCACTTCCTACGTATAACCCCAGCAGCACAGACAGTAAGGGCCTCATTGAATAAATGGGACCTCCTGAGACTGAGAAGCTTCTGTAAAGCAAAGGACACTGTTGCTAAGACAGAAAGGCAACCCACTGACTGGGAGAAGATCTTCACCAACCCCACAACTGACAAAGGTCTGATCTCCAAAATATATAAAGAACTCAAGAAACTAGACCGTAAAAGGCTAATCAACCCAATTATAAAATGGGGCACTGAGTTGAACAGAGATCTCTCAACAGAAGAAGTTCAAATGGCCAAAAGACACCTAAGGTCATGCTCAACTTCCTTAGCGATCAGGGAAATGCAAATCAAGACAACTTTAAGATACCATCTTACACCTGTCAGAATGGCGAAAATCAAAAACACCAATGATAGCCTTTGCTGGAGAGGTTGTGAAGAAAGGGGTACACTCATCCATTGCTGGTGGGAATGCAAACTTGTGCAACCACTCTGGAAAGCAGTGTGGAGGTTTCTCAGGAAATTTGGGATCAACCTACCCATGGACCCAGCAATACCACTCTTGGGAATATACCCAAGAGAGGCCTTATCACACAACAAAAGTATATGCTCTACTATGTTTATAGCAGCATTGTTTGTAATAGCCAGAACCTGGAAACAACCTAGATGCCCTTCAATTGAAGAATGGATGAAGAAAGTATGGAATATATACATATTAGAGTACTACTCAGCAGTAAAAAACAAGGACTTCTTGAAGTTTGCAGGCAAATGGATGGAAATAGAAAACACCATCCTGAGTGAGGTAAGCCAGACCCAAAAAGAGGAACATGGGATGTTCTCACTCATATTTGGTTTCTAGCCATAAATAAAGGACATTGAACCTATAATTCGGGTTCTTAGAGAAGCTAAATAAGAAGGAGAACCCAAAGAAAATCATATAGGCATCCTCCTGAATATTAAACTTCATCAGGCGATGAAAGGAGACAGAGACAGAGACCCACATTGGAGCACCGGACTGAAATCTCAAGGTCCAAATCAGGAGCAGAAGGAGAGAGAGCACAAGCAAGGAACTCAGGACCGCGAGGGGTGCACCCATACACTGAGACAATGGGGATGTTCTATCAGGAACTCACCAAGGCCAGCTGGCCTGGGTCTGAAAAAGCCTGGGTCAAAACTGGTCTCGCTGAACATAGCGGACAAGGAGGACTACTGAGACCTCAAGAACAATGGCAACGGGTTTTTGATTCTACTGGACCTATTGGTTTCGTGGGAGCCTAGGCAGTTTCGTGGATGCTCACCTTACTAGACCTGGATGGAGGTGGGTGGTCCTTGGACTTCCCACAGGGCAGAGAACCCTGATTGCTTTTTGGGCTGACGAGGGAGGGGGACTTGATTGGGGGAGGGGGAGGGAAAGGGGAGGCGGAGGTGGGGAAGAGACAGAAATCTTTAATAAATTAAAAAACAACAACAACAGCAAAATCAACCAAGAAGCTCGATATTAAATCAGTTAAATGAGAAGACTCACAGGTAGCTCAGAGTTACATTCACATGTAGCAACATTTTCTAGAAAAGAAAAGAAATGTTGTAAGGTACCATGACTGTGGCGATATGAGATATGATCACAGGATATTTATGTTGTGGCTCCTGTCATTAAAGAAGTTTGTGCCCTTTATGGTGACAATCATATAGAGTTACAGGCATTCACTGGTGTGGTCCTGGCCACCATTTTCAGAAGCGCGCCTGCCCCTTCACGGGCCTCTTCAGAATCTCTACAGGGCACTGCTGATTTTGTTACTGATGATGGAGGGAAGCGATCAGACACCCAAGGCTGTGCTGTTAATGAACTTTTCTAAGAGTTTAAGAGCTGGGTGTGGTGATCATGCCTGGATTCTCCTCAGTGCTGGAAAGTTGAGGTAGGAGAGTAGCCACTCAGGGGTCCCTCCTGGCTTCCAAGCCAGCCTGGACTACAGCTGAGACTCTCAGCAAAAAGAATTTAGGTATCACTTGTGCTGTGGTAGCCAGGTACCGAGTGAGCCCCCAAACAGTATGTCATTTTATTAATCCTAGCAACGGGCACACAAAGGTCACCAAGGTAGATGTCTCACCCTCTGCCCTGCACAGAGGGGTCAGGCGAGGTGTGCAGAGATTAAGTGGCTCTTCTCGAGTCTACTCACGGCATTGTCAGGATTTGATTCTAAGCTGTTGGCAATAATCCTAAGCGTCACCGTCTACCCTGCCCAGCTGGCTTGATGCGAAATGCACGGACGTGCTTTATTTAGCATTGACTTGTTTTTAAATCAGGACTGGCGTTTATAAAGAAGAGGTTTTGTCTGAGCCCCTTGTCTTGATGCTTTGACAAAATACCGGACAAGATCAGCTTAGGGAAGGGAGGACTTCTCTTGGCTCCCAGTTTGGGGTCATAGTCCACCATGGCAGAGATGTCAGGTCAGCAGGAGCTCGAGACAGCTGGTCACAGGGCGGCTGAAGCCGAAGGGTAGAGAGGGTTGAGTGCTGGTAGTCGGTGCAGCTTCTTCTGATTCAGCCTCGGGCTTCAACCATTCAACCTTTGCATTGGTGCTGCCCATATTTAGAGCTGGTTTTCCTACCTCAGTTGACTGTGTCTTGACAGGCCCTTACAGACACACCCAAAGGTTTGTTTCCATGCTGATTCTAAACCCCATCAAGCTGACAATATCAGCCACCGCAGATTTCAGTGTGGACGTGTGGACGTGAAGAGCGGGGGAGAGAGACATGGAAGGGTGGTGGTCCAGGCCTTAGTGTATGGGCTGTCAAGAGACGACCTTGCCGGTGATCTGTCTTGGCAAGTGCTTGACGTAGGTTACTTGGGGTGAAGCCTTAAACTGAAAGAAAGCGTGTGGAGACAGCTCAGTGGGTACAGGGACTTGGCCCAAGGCTGATGGACTGAGTTCATCTGTGGGCCCCACACAGTGGAAGCAGAGACTGACTTTTTCAAGTTGGTCCATTGTTCTCCACACACAGGCTGTGGCACATGTCTGTGCACACACATCTGTGCATACACACACACACACACACACACACACACAAACATCCTAGATAAATAAAATTCAGTACAAAATTAAGCCAAAAGCCATTTCCCCAGAGTTTGGTTTTGCTCTTGGTGAGGGTCTGAGGGAAGAACCTGGACCGTGGAGCCTCTGTCATGCTCTCAGGAGAAGCTGCTGGCTCCTCTGGAAAGCAGGCCCCAGAACACCCAACACCCTTCTCTTTGCAGACTCGAGAAGCTGGAGAATGAAGTTAAGACCAGCCAGGACAAATTTGATGAAATCACAGCCAAGTGGGAGGAGGGCAGACAGAAGCGGATTCCTCAGGAACTGTGGGAGATGCTCAACACCCAGCAGGTGCACTGTGCTGGCCTCATAGAAGACAAGAACAAGCTCATCAGCGAGCTGCAGCAGGTGAGGGGCTGCAGCAGGCCAGGGGCTGCAGCAGGCCAGGGGCTGCAGCAGATGAGGAGCTGCAGTAGGTGAGGAGCTGCAGTAGGGTGAGGAGCTGCAGCAGGCCAGGGGCTGCAGCAGATGAGGAGCTGCAGCAGGTGAGGAGCTGCAGCAGGCCAGGGGCTGCAGCAGATGAGGAGCTGCAGCAGGTGAGGAGCTGCAGTAGGTGAGGGGCTGCAGTAGGTGAGGAGCTGCAGTAGGTGAGGAGCTGCAGCAGGTGAGGGGCTGCAGCAGATGAGGGGCTGCAGCAGGCCAGGGGCTGCAGCAGGCCAGGGGCGGGCCTCCAGCCTGACTGAGGGGGCGTGGCTTGGCAGTCCTTGGCTTTTCCTGCCTCACTTTATCATCTGCCTGTGACACAGTTCAAGCCAGGCTGAGTGGGAGGCTGATGGGGGAGAGTAAGTCAAGGCCACGTGGGCCACAGCAATGAGATGATGTTGGAAAGAAAAAAGAGAAACCCACCTGTTTGCACTTTTATGCTTAGCGGAAGCTCCTCAGGTGGCAGGCACGCGGGCTCTCTCAGGAAGCTGTCACTCATCTGTGTGCCCCGCTTCACTCCGTTGACTGTTCCTCTAAGCTCTCAGAAGGTTTGAGCCTGGCACGGGTTCCATTTGCTCCTACTACAAATCCACTGTCCCAAGGCTTTTTCTGATTTCTTCCAGATACTCACTGTTTTAGGCTTTGCTTTTAAGTTTTTTTTTTTATTCCATCTGTTAGCTTTTTATGACATAAGCTGAGAGCAGTGTTTCATATTTTACATGCAGACTGTCCAGCTGTTTCAATAATGTGTCTTTTTGTTTTTTTAAACATATTCAGTTTCTGGGCAAGGTCTCATTATAGTCCAGGTTGGCTTTGAAATTAGTCTGTAATTGAGAATGACCTTGAACTTGCCTCTGCCTTTGAAGTACTGAGGTTATAAGTGGAGCTACGGATCAAAGCCAGGGCCAACCGCCTGCTCCACCAACTGAGATACACCTCTGGCTCCAGTAACACTGAGAGGACTTCGCCACAGTGTGGGCTGTTGAAAACTCTTGGGTTGAGGCTAGGGCTGTAGCTGAGCGGAAGTGCTTGTCTCGGACAAGGCTTCTCTCCCTTCAGTGCCTGCCTCTGCCTTCCAAGTGCTGGGATTTAAAGATGTACACCATTGTACTAGGCCTTCTCTTCTGGACCGCCAACCAGCTCCCCAAATCATGACAGACTTGTTATTAGTTTTGAATGTTCAGCCTAGTTTAGGCATGGTTCTGGCTAGCTCTTTTTATCTTAAATTAACCTCTTGCTCTTTATCTACCTTTTGCCTCTGGACTTTTTACTTTTCTTTCTGTGTATCTTACTTGCACTGCTTCTCCTGTCTGCTGGCTGGTGGCTGCCTGGCTTCTGCCCTGGGCGTGTTCCTTGTCTTCTTCTCTTCCGTCTCTAGTTCTTCCTTCTCTCTCCTTTCCTCTCCTCTCTCACCTTTTCTCCCTCCCCCCACTCCACCTAGCTTTCTCCTCCTATTTATTCTCTCCGCCTGGCAGCCCTGCCTAGCCTTTCTCCTGCCTAGCTATTGCCTGTTCAGTTCTTTATTAGACCAGTCAGGTGCCTTAGGTAGGCAAGGTGAACCAGCTACATCGTTACATAGTTAAACACACATCCTTGCATCATCAAACAAATGCAGATAAACAAGAACAACCCAGCTTTACACAATTAAACTAATATTCTGCAGCATAGACAAATGTAACTCATCTTTGCCTATTTAAAATAATATTCCACGATACAGCACCACACTTGGATTTTTTTTTTTAACCAAGTCTTGCTATTTAGGCCAGGCCAGCCTTGAGCCCACTATGAAACCCAGAGTGGCCTCAGACTCACTTAGTAACCAGGGTCAATGGATGCTCACCATCCTCCCATCTCTAGGCCACGCTGTCACGCCTGCCTTAATTCCGCGTGTTTGCAGGTTTGGATGGGGGCGCTGGGTGGGTGTGCTTGGAAGCTCTTTCTCCTGCCTCCGTTTCTGACCGACTTCTGCCTGTGCCCCACTCAAGGAGTTAAAAATGAAGGATGACCAGTATGTGAAGGACTTGAAGAAGCAGTCGGACGACATCAGCCTGCTTCTGGAGAGGATGGAGGAGCAAGTGAAGAACGCGATGAAGAACTTCCGTCAGGAGCTCATTCACATCGAGGTGAGGGTCTGTGGGGACACTGGGAGGACAGCTGCACCTATCCTGACAGTCTGGGGGGGGGGCATGGCTCCGACCTCTGATTTCTTTCTGGTTTTAGGGTTTGTTTGCTTATTCATTCCTTTATTCAACAAGTGAGAGTCAGGCGCTTAGTGTGTGGCAGGTGCGGTTCAGGGGCAGGTGAGACAGCCGTGAGCAAAGCAGAGCCCCCGTTGGAGCCTGTCGTCTCCCGGGAGGCAGCCAGATGACACATGTAAACTCCTAGGCATACAATTGGCTGGTGCTAATGAGGACTGTGAAAGAACAGACAGGGCAGAGCGTGTGCAGTCAGCTTTCTGTCTCGGCGACAAATCCCAGAACCGGACGACTTAAGGGGAAAGGTCTGGCTTACTTTCGCTGATGGGTTCAGTTGGTTCTGTCCATCGTGATGGAGAAGATGTGGCCGAGCAGTTGTGTTCATGTGAGGGGCAGCAGAGCGGCATATGCCTGCGCTAGAGAATGCCCTCATCTCCCCTTATCCCACCTAGACCCCCCAACCTCTTCTATGTAGGGCCCTAATCTACTGTGCCACCCATATTCAGGGTGGTTCTTTTTCTTAGTCTCAGACTGCCCAAGAGGTGCGCTCGAAGCTGTCTCCCAGGAGACTATGTTCAGGTCGACAGTAGAGATGAACCACAGAGAATAAGTGAGGGATGCCAGTGCTCCAGAACCACAGTCAAATGGAGCTGTTTGCTGGTGTAAGGCGGTGATGGGAGGAGTGGGGACAGGAAGGGACAAGCAGGAATCAGAGATTATTATCTTGAAAGATGTTCAAGATTGAGATTGTGCTTTAGGTCTTCCAAAACCAGGAGAGAGACAAGAGGGCTGGGGCCCTCCCGACTGTCACCTGATGTGGGAGTGTCATATCAATCTGTTGATTTCATTGGCTGAGCAATAAAGAAACTGCTTGGCTGGCCCTCATAGGTTAAAGCATAGATGGGAGGAGAAAACAGAATAGAATTCTGGGCGGAAGAGGAAGTGAGGTCAGACTCTGCTCTGCTCCTGGAGAGACGCCATGCTCAGCTCTGCTGGATAGACACGATAGCTCTGCGCTCTGAGGCAGAGGCATGAAGCTCCCCAGGATGGACGTAGGTTAGAATCTTCCCGGTAAGCGCACCTTGAGGTGCTTACACACATTACTAGAAATGGGCTAGTCCAGGTGCGAGAGTTAGCCTAGAAGAAGCTAGATAGAAATGGGTCAAGCAGTTAAATGAATACAGTTTGTGTGTTGTTATTTCGGGCATAAGCTAGCCAAGCGGCTGGGGTGTTGGGGACGCAGCCCCGCCGCTCTTATTTCAACAGTCACCCTCTGCATTTTCACGGTGGCAGGCATTCACAGTCTGCATGTTGTCCTGGCCGTCACGGCAATGCTGTCAAGGCTGAGGTGCACGCCAAGGTCTGCCCTGTGGTTGCCTCCAGCACCAGGCCTCCGATAGACTAAGCCGTGGGACTCTGGGCAAGCTTCCTCTCAGCATTTGTGAGAAGTATGCCATTGCTAACTTCCATTCAACCCTTTCAGCAGCCATTCGGCCACATGAAATCTGGCAAGTTCATGTTTGTGTGTAACTTCATCTATATGGCTGGACACCAGGGCTTTTTTCTTGTCTTTGTTGTAGAAAGCCTTTGAGTTGGAACGTCAAGAGCTACTGTCCAGTAATAAGAAGAAATGGGAGCGAGCGCTGCAGGCTCACAATGCCAAGGAGGTAAAGGGGTGGGTGAGCGGGTGGGAGTGTCCAGGGTGACCTGTGGGCAGTATTGGATATGGCCGAACCCTGAGCCTCGAGTACTTTGGGTAGGACTTGTGTGGCCCATGCTTTTTTCTGGGCTTCATCATTAGTCACTGTGGCTGCAGGGCTGAGTGTCCAATGGCCTTCCACCATCTTGTCACCTTCTTCTTCTTCTTCTTCTTCTTCTTCTTCTTCTTCTTCTTCTTCTTCTTCTTCTTCTTCTTCTTCTTCTTCTTCTTCTTCTTCTTCTTCTTCTTAGATTTATTTATTATGTATATAACATTCTTCTTCCAGCTATACC